>NW_027490234.1:214120-518045 GCF_050948175.1 Xylocopa sonorina
CGTAGCAAATAGATTTCTAATGCTTCTTAAAACGCGATATCGCATCTCATTTCTATGTTTCATGGTAAGATATAATATGATTTGCGAAGTGTTATATATTCCTCGTCTACACTTCAATGAAATGTAAATGCGACACTTCCTTGCAAGGAAATAGCGTTTGCAGATGTCTACCTATCGTAGCAGTAGAGTTCTAATGCTTATTAAAAACGCGATATCGCATTCATTTCTATGTTTCATGGTAAGATATAATATGATTTGCGATGTGTTATGTATTCCTCGTCTACACTTCAAATGAATGTAAATGCGTCACTTCCTTGCAAGGAAATAGCGTTTGCAGATTTCTAGGTATCGCAGCAATAAAGTTCTAATGCTGCTTAAAACGCGATATCGCATCTCATTTCTATGTTTCATGGTAAGATATTATATGATTTGGCGGAGTGTCTATGTATTCCTCGTCTACACTTCAAATGAATGTAAATGCGACACTTCCTTGCTAGGAAATAGCGTCTGCAGATGTCTAGCTATCGTAGCAACAGAGTTCTAATGCTTCTTAAAACGCGATATCGCACCTCATTTCTATGTTTCATAGGTAAGATATAATAGTGATTTGCGAAGTGTTATGTATTCCTCGTCTACACTTCAAATGAATGTCAAATGCGACACTTCCTTGCAAGGAAATAGCGTTGCAGATTTCTGCGTATCGCAGCTATAGAGTTCTTATGATTCTTAAAACGCGATATCGCATCTCATTTCTATGTTTCATGGTAAGATATAATATGATTTGCGAAGTGTTATGTATTCTTCGTCTACACTTCAAATGAATGTAAATGCGACACTTCCTAGCAAGGAAATAGCGTTTGCAGATGTCTACGTATCTTAGAAATAGTGTTCTAATGCTTCTTAAAACGCGACTATCGCATCTCATTTCCATGTTTCATGGTAAGATATATAATATGATTTGCGAAGTGTTATGTATTCCTCGTATACACTTCATATGAATGTTAATGCGACACTTCCTTGCAAGGAAAGAGCGTTTGCAGATTTCTGTGTATCGTAGCTATAGAGTTCTTATGATTCTTAAACGCGATATCGCATCTCATTTCTATGTTTCATGGTAAGATATAATATTCATTGCGAAGTGTTATGCATTCTCGTCTGCGATTCAAATGAACGTAAATGCGACACTTCCTTGCAAGGAAATAGCGTTTGCAGATGTCTACGTATCGTAACAATAGAGTTCCTATGATTCTTAGAAAACGCGATATCGCGTCTCATTTCTATGTTTCATGGTAAGATACAATATGATTTGCGAAGTGTCATGTATTCCTCGTCAACACTTCAAATGAATGTAAATGCGACACTTCCTTGCTAGGAAATAGCGACTGCAGATGTCTAGGTATCGTAGCAATAGATTTCTAATGCTTCTTAAAACGCGATATCGCATCTCATTCCTGTGTTTCATAGTAAGATATAATATGATTCCGCGAAGTGTCATGTATTCCTCGTTTACACTTCAAATGAATGTAAATGCGACACTTCCTTGCTAGGAAATAGCGTCTGCAGAATTCTAGGTATCGTAGCAATAGAGTTCAAATGCTTCTTGAAACGAGATATATGCATCTCATATCTATGTTTCATGATAAGATATAATATTCATTGCGAAGTGTTTATGCGTTCCTCATCTATGATTCAAATGAATGTAAATGCGACACTTCCTTGCTAGGAAATAGCGTCTGCAGATGTCTAGGTATCGTAGCGATAGAGTTCTAATGCTTCCTAAAACGCGATATCGCATCTCATTTCTACGTTTCATGGTAAGATGTAATATGATTGCGAAGTGTTATGTATTCGTCGTCTACACTTCAAATGAATGTAAATTTGACACTTCCTTGCAAGGAAATAGCTTTTGCAGATGTCAACGTATCGAAGCAATAGTGTTCAAATGCTTCTTAAAACGAGATATGTGCAGGCACAGTGAGTCTATGTTTCATGATAAGATATATTATTCATTGCGAAGTTGTTATGCATTCTACGGTCTACGATTCAAATGAATATAAATGCGACACTTCCTTGCAAGGAAATAGCGTCTGCAGATGTCTACGTATCGTAGCAATAGAGTACTTATGATTCTTAAAACGCGATATCGCATCTCTTTTCTATGTTTCATGGTAAGATGTAATATGATTTGCGAAGTGTTATTTATTCCTCGTCTACACTTCATGTGAATGTTAATGCGACACTTCCTTGCAAGGAAAGTGCGTTTGCAGATGTCTACGTATCGTAGCAATAGAGTTCTTATGATTCTTAAAACGCGATATCGCATCTCATTTCTATGTTTCATGGTAAGATATAATATGATTTGCGAAGTGTCATGTATTCCTCGTCTACAATTCAAATGAATGTAAATGCGACACTTCCTTGCTAGGAAATAGCGTCTGCAGATGTCTAGGTATCGTAGCAATAGAGTTCAAATGCTTCTTAAAACGAGATATAGCATCTCATATCTATGTTTCATGATAAGATATAATATTCATTGCGAAGTGTTATGCATTCCGCGTCTACGATTCAAATGAATGTAAATGCGACACTTCCTTGCTGGGAAATAGCGTCTGCAGATGCTAGGTATCGTAGCAATAGAGTTCAAATGCTTCTTAAAACGAGATATAGCATCTCATATCTACGTTTCATGATAAGATATAATATTCATTGCGAAGTGTTATGCATTCCTCGTATACGATTCAAATGAATGTAAATGCGACACTTCTTGCAAGGAAATAGCGTTTGCAGATGTCTACGTATCCGTAGCAATATAGTTCTTGTGATTCTTAAAACGCGATATCACATCTCATTTCTATGATCCATGGTAAGATATAATATGATTTGCGAAGTGTTATGTATTCCTCGTCTACACTTCAAATGAAAGTAAATGCGACTCTTCCTTGCTAGGAATAGCGTCTGCAGATGTCTAGGTATCGTAGCTATAGAGTTCAAATGCTTCTTAAAACGAGATATAGCATCTCATATCTACGTTCATGATAAGATATAATATTCATTGCGAAGTGTTATGCATTCCTCGTATACGATTCAAATGAATGTAAATGCGACACTTTCTTGCAAGGAAATAGCGTTTGCAGATGTCTACGTATCGTAGCAATAGAGTTCTTGTGATTCTTAAAACGCGATATCGCATCTCATTTCTATGTTTCATGGTAAGATATAATATGATTTGCGAAGTGTTATGTATTCCTCGTCTACACTTCAAATGAATGTAAATGCGACACTTCCTTGCAAGGAAATAGCGTTTGCAGATTTCTAGGTATCGCAGCAATAGGGTTCTAATGCATGCTTAAAACGCGATATCGCATCTCATTTCTATGTTTCATGGTAAGAAATTATATGATTTGCGAGGTGTCATGTATTCCTCGTCTACGCTTCAAATGAATGTAAATGCGACACATCCTTGCTAGGAAATAGCGTCTGCAGATGTCTAGCTATCGTAGCAACAGAGTTCTGATGCTTCTTAAAACGCGATATCGCACCTCATTTCTATGTTCATGGTAAGATATAATATGATTTGCGAAGTGTTATGTATTCCTCGTCTACACTTCAAATGAATGTAAATGCGACACTTCCTTGCAAGGAAATAGCGTTTGCAGATTTCTGCGTATCGCAGCTATAGAGTTCTTATGATTCTTAAAACGCGATATCGCATCTCATTTCTATGTTTCATGGTAAGAGATATAATATGATTTGCGATGTGTTATGTATTCTTCTTCTACACTTCAAATGAATGTAAATGCGACACTTCCTAGCAAGGAAATAGCGTTTGCAGATGTCTCCGTATCTTAGAAATAGTGTTCTAATGCTTCTTAAAACGCGATATCGCATCCCATTTCCATGTTTCATGGTAAGATATAATATGATTTGCGAAGTGTTATGTATTCTTCGACTACACTTCAAATGAATGTAAATGCGACACTTCCTAGCAAGGAAATAGCGTTTGCAGATGTCTACGTATCTTAGCAATAGTGTTCTAATGCTTCTTAAACGCGATATCGAATCTCTTTTCCATGTTTCATGGTAC
Organism: Xylocopa sonorina; assembly: GCF_050948175.1. Taxonomy (NCBI): domain Eukaryota; kingdom Metazoa; phylum Arthropoda; class Insecta; order Hymenoptera; family Apidae; genus Xylocopa; species Xylocopa sonorina. Next base: position 218,205 of record NW_027490234.1, read on the forward strand.
AGACAATCATATGATTTGCGAAGTGTTATGTATTCCTCGTGTACACTTCATATGAATGTTAATGCGACACTTTCTTGCAAGGAAAGAGCTGTTTCAGATGTCTAAGTATCGTAGCAATAGAGTACTTATGATTCTTAAAACGCGATATAACATCTCATTTCTATGTTTGATGGTAGGATATAATATAATTTGCGAAGTACTATGTATTCCTCGTCTACACTTCAAATGAATGTGAATGCGACACTTCCTCGCTAGGAATAGCGTTTGGAGATGTCTACGTATCGTAGCAATAGATTTCTAATGCTTCTTAAAACGCGAGTATCGCATCTCATTCTATGTTCATGGTAAGATATAATATGATTTGCGAAGTGTTATATATTCCTCGTCTACACTTCAAATGAATGTAAATGCGACACTTCCTTGCAAGGAAATAGCGTTTGCAGATGTCTACCTATCGTAGCAGTAGAGTTCTAATGCTTATTTAAAACGCGATATCGCATCTTCATTTCTATGTTTCATGGTAAGATATAATATGATTTGCGATGTGTTATGTATTCCTCGTCTACACTTCAAATGAATGTAAATGCGTCACTTCCTTGCAAGGAAATAGCGTTTGCAGATTTCTAGGTATCGCAGCAATAAAGTTCTAATGCTGCTTAAAACGCGATATCGCATCTCATTTCTATGTTTCATGGTAAGATATTATATGATTTGCGAGGTGTCATGTATCCTCGTCTACACTTCAAATGAATGTAAATGCGACACTTCCTTGCTAGGAAATAGCGTCTGCAGGTGTCTAGCTATCGTAGCAACAGAGTTCTAACTGCTTCTTAAAACGCGATATCGCACCTCATTTCTATGTTTCATGGTAAGATATAATATGATTTGCGAAGTGTTATGTATTCCTCGTCTACACTTCAAATGAATGTAAATGCGACACTTCCTTGCAAGGAAATAGCGTTTGCAGATTTCTGCGTATCGCAGCTATAGAGTTCTTATGATTCTTAAACGCGATATCGCATCTCATTTCTATGTTTCATGGTAAGATATAATATGATTTGCGAAGTGTTATGTATTCTTCGTCTACACTTCAAATGAATGTAAATGCGACACTTCCTAGCAAGGAATAGCGTTTGCAGATGTCTACGTATCTTAGAAATAGTGTTCTAATGCTTCTTAAAACGCGATATCGCATCTCATTTCCATGTTTCATGGTAAGATATAATATGATTTGCGAAGTGTTATGTATCCCTCGTATTACACTGTCATATGAATGTTAATGCGACACTTCCTTGCAAGGAAAGAGCGTTTGCAGATTCTGTGTAGTCGTAGCTATAGAGTTCTTATGATTCTTAAAACGCGATATCGCATCTCATTTCTATGTTTCATGGTAAGATATAATATTCATTGGCGAAGTGTTATGCATTTCCTCGTCTGCGATTCAAATGAACGTAAATGCGACACTTCCTTGCAAGGAAATAGCGTTTGCAGATGTCTACGTATCGTAACAATAGAGTTCCTATGATTCTTAAAACGCGATATCGCGTCTCATTTCTATGTTTCATGGTAAGATACAATATGATTTGCGAAGTGTCATGTATTCCTCGTCAACACTTCAAATGAATGTAAATGCGACACTTCCTTGCTGGAAATAGCGACTGCAGATGTCTAGGTATCGTAGCAATAGAGTTCTAATGCTTCTTAAAACGCGATATCGCATCTCATTCCTGTGTTTCATAGTAAGATATAATATGATTCGCGAAGTGTCATGTATTCCTCGTTTACACTTCAAATGAATGTAAATGCGACACTTCCTTGCTAGGAATAGCGTCTGCAGAATTCTAGGTATCGTAGCAATAGAGTTCAAATGCTTCTTGAAACGAGATATTGCATCTCATATCTATGTTTCATGATAAGATATAATATTCATTGCGAAGTGTTATGCGTTCCTCATCTATGATTCAAATGAATGTAAATGCGACACTTCCTTGCTAGGAAATAGCGTCTGCAGATGTCTAGGTATCGTAGCGATAGAGTTCTAATGCTTCCTAAAACGCGATATCGCATCTCATTTCTACGTTTCATGGTAAGATGTAATATGATTTGCGAAGTGTTATGTATTCGTCGTCTACACTTCAAATGAATGTAAATGCGACACTTCCTTGCAAGGAAATAGCGTTTGCAGATGTCTACCTATCGTAGCAGTAGAGTTCTAATGCTTATTAAAACGCGATATCGCATTTCATTTCTATGTTTCATGGTAAGATATAATATGATTTGCGATGTGTTATGTATTCCTCGTCTACACTTCAAATGAATGTAAAATGCGACACTTCCTTGCAAGGAAATAGCGTCTGCAGATGTCTACGTATCGTAGCAATAGAGTACTTATGATTCTTAAAAGCGCGATATCGCATCTCTTTTCTATGTTTCATGGTAAGATGTAATATGATTTGCGAAGTGTTATTTATTCCTCGTCTACACTTCATGTGAATGTTAATGCGACACTTCCCTGCAAGGAAAGTGCGTTTGCAGATGTCTACGTATCGTAGCAATAGAGTTCTTATGATTCTTAAAACGCGATTATCGCATCTCATTTCTATGTTTCATGTAAGATATAATATGATTTGGCGAAGTGTCATGTATTCCTCGTCTACAATTCAAATGAACTGTAAATGCGACACTTCCTTGCTAGGAAATAGCGTCTGCAGATGTCTAGGTATCGTAGCAATAGAGTTCAAATGCTTCTTAAAACGAGATATAGCATCTCATATCTATGTTTCATGATAAGATATAATATTCATTGCGAAGTGTTATGCATTCCGCGTCTACGATTCAAATGAATGTAAATGCGACACTTCCTTGCTGGGAAATAGCGTCTGCAGATGTCTAGGTATCGTAGCAATAGAGTTCAAATGCTTCTTAAAACGAGATATAGCATCTCATATCTACGTTTCATGATAAGATATAATATTCATTGCGAAGTGTTATGCATTCCTCGTATACGATTCAAATGAATGTAAATGCGACACTTCCTTGCTAGGAAATAGCGTCTGCAGATGTCTAGGTATCGTAGCTATAGAGTTCAAATGCTTCTTAAAACGAGATATAGCATCTCATATCTACGTTTCATGATAAGATATAATATTCATTGCGAAGTGTTATGCATTCCTCGTATACGATTCAAATGAATGTAAATGCGACACTTTCTTGCAAGGAAATAGCGTTTGCAGATGTCTAGGTATCGTAGCAATAGAGTTCTTGTGATTCTTAAAACGCGATATCGCATCTCATTTCTATGTTTCATGGTAAGATATAATATGATTTGCGAAGTGTTATGTATTCCTCGTCTACACTTCAAATGAATGTAAATGCGACACTTCCTTGCAAGGAAATAGCGTTTGCAGATGTCTACGTATCGAAGCAATAGAGTTCAAATGCTTCTTAAAACGAGATATTGCATCACATATTTATGTTTCATGCTAAGATATATTATTCATTGCGAAGTGTTATGCATTCTACGTCTACGATTCAAATGAACGTAAATGCGATACTTCCTTGCTAGGAAATAGCGTCTGCAGTTGTCTAGGTATCGTAGCAATAGAGTTCTAATGCTTCTTAAAACGCGATATAGCATCTCATTTCTATGTTTCATGGTAGGATATTATATGATTTGCGAAGTGTTATGTATTCCTCGTCTACACTTCAAATGAATGTAAATGCGACACTTCCTTGTAAGGAAATAGCGTCTGCAGATGTCTACGTATCGTAGCAATAGATGTCTTATGATTCTTAAAACGCGATATCGCATCTCATTTCTGTGTTTCATGGTAAGATATAATATGATTTGCGAAGTGTTATGTATTCTTCTTCTACACTTCAAATGAATGTAAATGCGACACTTCCTAGCAAGGAAATAGCGTTTGCAGATGTCTCCGTATCTTAGAAATAGTGTTCTAATGCTTCTTAAAACGCGATATCGCATCCCATTTCCATGTTTCATGGTAAGATATAATATGATTTGCGAAGTGTTATGTATTCCTCGTATACACTTCATATGAATGTTAATGCGACACTTCCTTGCAAGGAAAGAGCGTTTGCAGATTTCTGTGTATCGTAGCTATAGAGTTCTTATGATTCTTAAAACGCGATATCGCATCTCATTTCTATGTTTCATGGAAAGATATAATATGATTTGCGAAGTGTTATGTATTCTTCGTCTACACTTCAAATGAATGTAAATGCGACACTTCCTAGCAAGGAAATAGCGTTTGCAGATGCCTACGTATCTTAGCAATAGTGTTCTAATGCTTCTTAAAACGCGATATCGAATCTCTTTTCCATGTTTCATGGTAAGAAATAATATGATTTGCGAAGTGTTATGTATTCCTCGTGTACACTTCATATGAATGTTAATGCGACACTTTCCTGCAAGGAAAGAGCGTTTCAAGATGTCTAAGTATCGTAGCAATAGAGTACTTATGATTCTTAAAACGCGATATAGCATCTCATTTCTATGTTTGATGGTAAGATATAATATAATTTGCGAAGTACTATGTATTCCTCGTCTACACTTCAAATGAATGTGAATGCGACACTTCCTCGCTAGGAAATAGCGTTTGGAGATGTCTACGTATCGTAGCAATAGATTTCTAATGCTTCTTAAAACGCGATATAGCATCTCATTTCTATGTTTCATGGTAAGATATAATATGATTTGCGAAGTGTTATATATTCCTCGTCTACACTTCAAATGAATGTAAATGCGACACTTCCTTGCAAGGAAATAGCGTTTGCAGATGTCTACCTATCGTAGCAGTAGAGTTCTAATGCTTATTAAAACGCGATATCGCATTTCATTTCTATGTTTCATGGTAAGATATAATATGATTTGCGATGTGTTATGTATTCCTCGTCTACACTTCAAATGAATGTAAATGCGTCACTTTCTTGCAAGGAAATAGCGTTTGCAGATTTCTAGGTATCACAGCAATAGAGTACTAATGCTGCTTAAAACGCGATATCGCATCTCATTTCTATGTTTCATGGTAAGATATTATATGATTTGCGAGGTGTCATGTATTCCTCGTCTACACTTCAAATGAATGTAAATGCGACACTTCCTTGCTAGGAAATAGCGTCTGCAGATGTCTAGCTATCGTAGCAACAGAGTTCTAATGCTTCTTAAAACGCGATATCGCACCTCATTTCTATGTTTCATGATAAAATATAATATGATTTGCGAAGTGTTATGTATTCCTCGTCTACACTTCAAATGAATGTAAATGCGACACTTCCTTGCAAGGAAATAGCGTTTGCAGATTTCTGCGTATCGCAGCTATAGAGTTCTTATGATTCTTAAAACGCGATATCGCATCTCATTTCTATGTTTCATGGTAAGATATAATATGATTTGCGAAGTGTTATGTATTCTTCGTCTACACTTCAAATGAATGTAAATGCGACACTTCCTAGCAAGGAAATAGCGTTTGCAGATGTCTACGTATCTTAGAAATAGTGTTCTAATGCTTCATAAAACGCGATATCGCATCTCACTTCCATGTTTCATGGTAAGATATAATATGATTTGCGAAGTGTTATGTATTCCTCGTATACACTTCATATGAATATTAATGCGACACTTCCTTGCAAGGAAAGAGCGTTTGCAGATTTCTGTGTATCGTAGCTATAGAGTTCTTATGATTCTTAAAACGCGATATCGCATCTCATTTCTATGTTTCATGGTAAAATATAATATGATTTGCGAAGTGTTATGTATTCTTCGTCTACACTTCAAATGAATGTAAATGCGACACTTCCTAGCAAGGAAATAGCGTTTGCAGATGTCTACGTATCTTAGCAATAGTGTTCTAATGCTTCTTAAAACGCGATATCGAATCTCTTTTCCATGTTTCATGGTAAGAAATAATATGATTTTGCGAAGTGTTATGTATTCCTCGTGTACACTTCATATGAATGTTAATGCGACACTTCCTTGCAAGAAAAGAGCGTTCAGGTCTAAGCTATCGTAGCAATAGAGTTCTTATATCTTAAGAACGCGATATCGCATTTCATTTCTATCCTTATGCTTTCATGGTAAGATATAATATGATTTGCGAAGTGTGTGTATTGCACGTCTACACTTCATATGAATGTAAATGCGGCACTTCCTTGCTAGGAAATAGCGTCTGCAGATGTCTAGGTATCGTAGCAATAGAGTTCAAGTGCTTCTTAAAACGAGATATTGCATCTCATATCTATGTTTCATGATAAGATATAATATTCATTGCGAAGTGTTATGCATTCCTCGTCTACGATTCAAATGAATGTAAATGCGACTCTTCCTTGCAAGGAAATAGCGTTTGCAGATGTCTACGTATCGTTAGCAATAGAGTACTTATGATTCTTAAAACGCGATATAGCATCTCATTTCTATGTTTCATGGTAAGATATAATATAATTTGCGAAGTACTATGTATTCCTCGTCTACACTTCAAATGAATGTGAATGCGACACTTCCTGCTAGGAAATAGCGTTTGGAGATGTCTACGTATCGTAGCAATAGATTTCTAATGCTTCTTAAAACGCGATATCGCATCTCATTTCTATGTTTCATGGTAAGATATAATATGATTTGCGAAGTGTTATATATTCCTCGTCTACACTTCAAATGAATGTAAATGCGACACATCCTTGCAAGGAAATAGCGTTTGCAGATGTCTACGTATCGTAGCAATAGAGTTCTTATGATTCTCAAAACGCGATATCGCATCTCACTTCTATGTTTCATGGTAAGATATAATATGATTTGCGAAGTGTTATGTATTCCTCGTCTACACTTCAAATGAATGTAAATGCGACACTTCCTTGCAAGGAAATAGCGTTTGCAGATTACTGCGTTTCGCAGCTATAGAGTTCTTATGATTCTTAAAACGCGATATCGCATCTCATTTCTATGTTTCATGGTAAGATATAATATGATTTGCGAAGTGTTATGTACTCCTCGTCTACACTTCAAATGAATGTAAATGCGACACTTCGTTGAAAGGAAATAGCGTCTGCAGATGTCTAGGTATCGTAGCGATAGAGTTCTAATGCTTCTTAAAACGCGATATCGCATCTCATTTCTATGTTTCATGGTAAGATATAATTTGGTTTGCGAAGTGTGATGTATTCCTCGTCTACACTTCAAATGAATGTAAATGCGACACTTCCTTGCAAGGAAATAGCGTTTGCAGATGTCTACCTATCGTAGCAGTAGAGTTCTAATGCTTATTAAAACGCGATATCGCATTTCATTTCTATGTTTCATGGTAAGATATAATATGATTTGCGATGTGTTATGTATTCCTCGTCTACACTTCAAATGAATGTAAATGCGTCACTTCCTTGCAAGGAAATAGCGTTTGCAGATTTCTAGGTATCGCAGCAATAGAGTTCTAATGCTGCTTAAAACGCGATATCGCATCTCATTTCTATGTTTCATGGTAAGATATTATATGATTTGCGAGGTGTCATGTATTCCTCGTCTACACTTCAAATGAATGTAAATGCGACACTTCCTTGCTAGGAAATAGCGTCTGCAGATGTCTAGCTATCGTAGCAACAGAGTTCTAATGCTTCTTAAAACGCGATATCGCACCTCATTTCTATGTTTCATGGTAAGATATAATATGATTTGCGAAGTGTTATGTATTTCCTCGTGTACACTTCATATGAATGTTAATGCGACACTTCCTTGCAAGGAAAGAGCGTTTCAAGATGTCTAAGTATCGTAGCAATAGAGTTCTTATGATACTTAAAACGCGATATCGCATTTCATTTCTATGTTTCATGGTAAGATATAATATGATTTGCGAAGTGTGTGTATTGCACGTCTACACTTCATATGAATGTAAATGCGGCACTTCCTTGCTAGGAAATAGCGTCTGCAGATGTCTAGGTATCGTAGCAATAGAGTTCAAGTGCTTCTTAAAACGAGATATTGCATCTCATATCTATGTTTCATGATAAGATATAATATTCATTGCGAAGTGTTATGCATTCCTCGTCTACGATTCAAATGAATGTAAATGCGACTCTTCCTTGCAAGGAAATAGCGTTTGCAGATGTCTACGTATCGTAGCAATAGAGTACTTATGATTCTTAAAACGCGATATAGCATCTCATTTCTATGTTTCATGGTAAGATATAATATAATTTGCGAAGTACTATGTATTCCTCGTCTACACTTCAAATGAATGTGAATGCGACACTTCCTCGCTAGGAAATAGCGTTTGGAGATGTCTACGTATCGTAGCAATAGATTTCTAATGCTTCTTAAAACGCGATATCGCATCTCATTTCTATGTTTCATGGTAAGATATAATATGATTTGCGAAGTGTTATATATTCCTCGTCTACACTTCAAATGAATGTAAATGCGACACATCCTTGCAAGGAAATAGCGTTTGCAGATGTCTACGTATCGTAGCAATAGAGTTCTTATGATTCTCAAAACGCGATATCGCATCTCACATCTATGTTTCATGGTAAGATATAATATGATTTGCGAAGTGTTATGTATTCCTCGTCTACACTTCAAATGAATGTAAATGCGACACTTCCTTGCAAGGAAATAGCGTTTGCAGATTACTGCGTTTCGCAGCTATAGAGTTCTTATGATTCTTAAAACGCGATATCGCATCTCATTTCTATGTTTCATGGTAAGATATAATATGATTTGCGAAGTGTTATGTATTCTTCGTCTACACATCAAATGAATGTAAATGCGACACTTCCAAGCAAGGAAATATCGTTTGCAGATGTCTACGTATCTTAGCAATGGTGTTCTAATGCTTCTTAAAACGCGATATCGCAACTCATTTCCATGTTTCATGGTAAGATATAATATGATTTGCGAAGTGTTATGTACTCCTCGTCTACACTTCAAATGAATGTAAATGCGACACTTCCTTGAAAGGAAATAGCGTCTGCAGATGTCTAGGTATCGTAGCGATAGGGTTCTAATGCTTCTCAAAACGCAATATCGCATCTCATTTCTATGTTTCATGGTAAGATATAATATGATTTGCGAAGTGCGATGTATTCCTCGTCTACACTTCAAATGAATGTAAATGCGACACTTCCTTGCAAGGAAATAGCGTTTGCAGATGTCTACCTATCGTAGCAGTAGAGTTCTAATGCTTATTAAAACGCGATATCGCATTTCATTTCTATGTTTCATGGTAAGATATAATATGATTTGCGAAGTGTGTGTATTCCACGTCTACACTTCAAATGAATGTAAATGCGACACTTCCTTGCAAAGAAATAGCGTTTGCAGATGTCTACGTATCGTAGCAATAGATTTCAAATGCTTCTTAAAACGCGATATCGCATCACATTTCTATGTTTCATGGTAAGATATAATATGATTTGCCTAGTGTTATGTATTCCTCGTCTACACTTCAAATGAATGTAAATGCGACACTTCCTTGAAATGAAATAGCGTCTGCAGCTGGCTAGGTGTCGCAGCGATAGAGTTCTAATGTTTCTCAAAACACAATATCTCATCTCATTTCTATGTTTCGTGGTAAGATATAATATGATTTGCGAAGTGTTATGTACTCCTCGTCTACACTTCAAATGAATGTAAATGCGACACTTCCTTGCAAGGAAATAGCGTTTGCAGATGTCTACCTATCGTAGCAGTAGTGTTCTAATGCTTATTAAAACGCGATATCGCATTTCATTTCTATGTTTCATGGTAAGATATAATATGATTTGCGAAGTGTGTGTATTCCACGTCTACACTTCAAATGAATGTAAATGCGACACTTCCTTGCAAAGAAATAGCGTTTGCAGATGTCTACGTATCGTAGCAATATATTTCAAATGCTTCTTAAAACGCGATATCGCATCACATTTCTATGTTTCATGGTAAGATATAATATGATTTGCGTAGTGTTATGTATTCCTCGTCTACACTTCAAATGAATGTAAATGCGACACTTCCTTGCTAGGAAATAGCGTCTGCAGATGTCTAGGTATCGTAGCAACAGAGTTCTAATGCTTCTAAAAACGCGATATCGCATCTCATTTCTATGTTTCATGGTAAGATATTATATAATTTGCGAAGTGTTATGTATTCCTCGTCTACACTTCAAATGAATGTAAATGCGACACTTCCTTGCTAGGAAATAGCGTCTGCAGATATCTAGGTATCGTAGCGATAGAGTTCTAATGCTTCTTAAAACGCGATATCGCATCTCATTTCTATGTTTCATGGTAAGATATAATATGATTTGCGAAGTGTTATGTATTCCTCGTCTACACTTCAAATGAATGTAAATGCGACACTTCCTAGCAAGGAAATAGCGTTTGCAGATGTCTACGTATCGTAAGAATAGTGTTCGAATGCTTCTTAAAACGCGATATCGCATCTCATTTCCATGTTTCATGGTAAGATATAATATGATTTGCGAAGTGTTATGTATTCCTCGTCTACACTTCATATGAATGTTAATGCGACACTTCCTTGCAAGGAAAGAGCGTTTGCAGATGTCTAAGTATCGTAGCAATAGAGTTCTTATGATTCTTAAAACGCGAAATCGCATCTCATTTCTATGTTTCATGGTAAGATATAATATGATTTGCGAAGTGTTATGTACTCCTCGTCTACACTTCAAATGAATGTAAATGCGACACTTCCTTGAAAGGAAATAGCGTCTGCAGATGTCTAGGTATCGTAGCGATAGAGTTCTAATGCTTCTTAAAACGCGATATCGCATCTCATTTCTATGTTTCATGGTAAGATATAATTTGGTTTGCGAAGTGTGATGTATTCCTCGTCTACACTTCAAATGAATGTAAATGCGACACTTCCTTGCAAGGAAATAGCGTTTGCAGATGTCTACCTATCGTAGCAGTAGAGTTCTAATGCTTATTAAAACGCGATATCGCATTTCATTTCTATGTTTCATGGTAAGATATAATATGATTTGCGATGTGTTATGTATTCCTCGTCTACACTTCAAATGAATGTAAATGCGTCACTTCCTTGCAAGGAAATAGCGTTTGCAGATTTCTAGGTATCGCAGCAATAGAGTTCTAATGCTGCTTAAAACGCGATATCGCATCTCATTTCTATGTTTCATGGTAAGATATTATATGATTTGCGAGGTGTCATGTATTCCTCGTCTACACTTCAAATGAATGTAAATGCGACACTTCCGTGCTAGGAAATAGCGTCTGCAGATGTCTAGCTATCGTAGCAACAGAGTTCTAATGCTTCTTAAAACGCGATATCGCACCTCATTTCTATGTTTCATGGTAAGATATAATATGATTTGCGAAGTGTTATGTATTCCTCGTGTACACTTCATATGAATGTTAATGCGACACTTCCTTGCAAGGAAAGAGCGTTTCAAGATGTCTAAGTATCGTAGCAATAGAGTTGTTATGATACTTAAAACGCGATATCGCATTTCATTTCTATGTTTCATGGTAAGATATAATATGATTTGCGAAGTGTGTGTATTGCACGTCTACACTTCATATGAATGTAAATGCGGCACTTCCTTGCTAGGAAATAGCGTCTGCAGATGTCTAGGTATCGTAGCAATAGAGTTCAAGTGCTTCTTAAAACGAGATATTGCATCTCATATCTATGTTTCATGATAAGATATAATATTCATTGCGAAGTGTTATGCATTCCTCGTCTACGATTCAAATGAATGTAAATGCGACTCTTCCTTGCAAGGAAATAGCGTTTGCAGATGTCTACGTATCGTAGCAATAGAGTACTTATGATTCTTAAAACGCGATATAGCATCTCATTTCTATGTTTCATGGTAAGATATAATATAATTTGCGAAGTACTATGTATTCCTCGTCTACACTTCAAATGAATGTAAATGCGACACATCCTTGCAAGGAAATAGCGTTTGCAGATGTCTACGTATCTTAGCAATGGTGTTCTAATGCTTCTTAAAACGCGATATCGCAACTCATTTCCATGTTTCATGGTAAGATATAATATGATTTGCGAAGTGTTATGTACTCCTCGTCTACACTTCAAATGAATGTAAATGCGACACTTCCTTGAAAGGAAATAGCGTCTGCAGATGTCTAGGTATCGTAGCGATAGGGTTCTAATGCTTCTCAAAACGCAATATCGCATCTCATTTCTATGTTTCATGGTAAGATATAATATGATTTGCGTAGTGTTATGTATTCCTCGTCTACACTTCAAATGAATGTAAATGCGACACTTCCTTGAAATGAAATAGCGTCTGCAGATGGCTAGGTGTCGCAGCGATAGAGTTCTAATGTTTCTCAAAACACAATATCGCATCTCATTTCTATGTTTCATGGTAAGATATAATATGATTTGCGAAGTGTTATGTACTCCTCGTCTACACTTCAAATGAATGTAAATGCGACACTTCCTTGCAAGGAAATAGCGTTTGCAGATGTCTACCTATCGTAGCAGTAGAGTTCTAATGCTTCTAAAAACGCGATATCGCATCTCATTTCTATGTTTCATGGTAAGATATTATATAATTTGCGAAGTGTTATGTATTCCTCGTCTACACTTCATATGAATGTAAATGCGACACTTCCTTGGTAGGAAATAGCGTTTGCAGATGTCTACGTATCGTAGCAATAGTGTTCTTATGATTCTTACAACGCGATATCGCATCTCATTTCCATGTTTCATGGTAAGATATAATATGATTTGCGAAGTGTTATGTATTCCTCGTCTACACTTCATATGAATGTTAATGCGACACTTCCTAGCAAGGAAATAGCGTTTGCAGATGTCCACGTATCTTAGCAATAGTGTTCTAATGCTTCTTAAAACGCGAAATCGAATCTCATTTCCATGTTTCATGGTAAGAAATAATATGATTTGCGATGTGTTATGTATTCCTCGTGTACACTTCATATGAATGTTAATGCGACACTTCCTTGCAAGGAAAGAGCGCTTCAAGATGTCTAAGTATCGTAGCAATAGAGTTCTTATGATACTTAAAACGCGATATCGCATTTCATTTCTATGGTTCATGGTAAGATATAATATTCATTGCGAAGTGTTATGCATTCCTAGTCTACGATTCAAATGAATGTAAATGCGACACTTCCATGCTAGGAAATACCGTCTGCACATGACTACGTATCGTAGCAATAGTGTTCTAATGCTTCTTAAAACGCGATATCGCATCTCATTTCTATGTTTCATGGTAAGATATAATATGATTTGCGAAGTGTTATGTATTCCTCGTCTACACTTCAAATGAATGTAAATGCGACACTTCCTTGCAAGGAAATAGCGTTTGCTGATGTCTACGTATCGAAGCAATAGAGTTCAAATGCTTCTTAAAACGAGATATTGCATCTCATATCTATGTTTCATGATAAGATATAATATTCATTGCGAAGTGTTATGCATTCCTCGTCTACGATTCAAATGAATGTAAATGCAACACTTCCTTGCAAGGAAATAGCCTTTGCACATGTCTAAGTATCGTAGCAATAGAGTTCTTATGATTCTTAAAACGCGATATCGCATCTCATTTCTATGTTTCATGGTAAGATATAATATGATTTGAGAAGTGTCATGTATTCCTCATCTACACTTCAAATGAATGTGAATGCGATACTTCCCCGCTAGGAAATAGCGTCTGCAGATGTCTACGTATCGTAGCAATAGATTTCTAATGCTTGTTAAAACGCGAGATCGCATCTCATTTCTATGTTTCATGGTAAGATATAATATGATTTGCGAAGTGTTATGTATTCCTCGTCTACACTTCAAATGAATGTAAATGCGACACTTCCTTGCTAGGAAATAGCGTCTGCAGATGTCTAGGTATCGTAGCAATAGAGTTCTAATGCTTCTTAAAACGCGATATCGCATCTCATTTCTATGTTTCATGGTAGGATATAATATGATTTGCGAAGTGTCATGTATGCCTCGTCTACACTTCAAACGAATGTAAATGCGAGACTTCCTTGCTAGGAAATAGCGCCTGCAGATGTCTAGGTATCGTAGCAATAGTTTTCTAATACTTCTTAAAACGCGACATCGCATCTCATTTCTATGTTTCGTGGTAAGATATAATATGATTTGCGAAGTCTTATGTATTCCTCGTCTACACTTCAAATGAATGTAAATGCGACACTTCCTTGCAAGGAAATAGCGTTTGCTGATGTCTACGTATCGAAGCAATAGAGTTCAAATGCTTCATAAAACGAGATATTGCATCTCATATCTATGTTTCATGATAAGATATAATATTCATTGCGAAGTGTTATGCATTCCTCGTCTACGATTCAAATGAATGTAAATGCAACACTTCCTTGCAAGGAAATAGCCTTTGCACATGTCTAAGTATCGTAGCAATAGAGTTCTTATGATTTTTAAAACGCGGATATCGCATCTCATTTCTATGTTTCATGGTAAGATATAATATGATTTGAGAAGTGTCATGTATTCCTCGTCTACACTTCAAATGAATGTGAATGCGATACTTCCCCGCTAGGAAATAGCGTCTGCAGATGTCTACGTATCGTAGCAATAGATTTCTAATGCTTCTTAAAACGCGAGATCGCATCTCATTTCTATGTTTCATGGTAAGATATAATATGATTTGCGAAGTGTCATGTATTCCTCGTCTACACTTCAAATGAATGTAAATGCGACACTTCCTTGCTAGGAAATAGCGTCTGCAGATGTCTAGGTATCGTAGCAATAGAGTTCTAATGCTTCTTAGAACGAGATATAGCATCTCATATCTATGTTTCATGATAAGATATAATATTCATTGCGAAGTGTTATGCATTCCTAGTCTACGATTCAAATGAATGTAAATGCGACACTTCCATGCTAGGAAATACCGTCTGCACATGACTACGTATCGTAGCAATAGTGTTCTAATGCTTCTTAAAACGCGATATCGCATCTCATTTCTATGTTTCATGGTAAGATATAATATGATTTGCGAAGTGTTATGTATTCCTCGTCTACACTTTAAATGAATGTAAATGCGACACTTCCTTGGTAGGAAATAGCGTCTGCAGATGTGTAGGTATCGTAGCAATAGAGTTCTAATACTTCTTAAAACGCGATATCGCATCTCATTTCTATGTTTCATGGTAAGATATAATATGATTTGCGAAGTGTTATGTATTCCTCGTCTACACTTCAAATGAACGTAAATGCGACACTTCCTTGCAAGGAAATAGCGTTTGCAGGTGTCTACCTATCGTAGCAATAGAACTCTAATGCTTCTTAAAACGCGATATCGCATCTCATTTCTATGTTTCATGGTAAGATATAATATGATTTGCGAAGTGTCATGTATTCCTCGCCTACACTTCAAATGAATGTAAATGCGACACTTCCTTGCTAGGAAATAGCGTCTGCAGATGTCTAGCTATCGTAGCAATAGAGTACTAATGCTTCTTAAAAACGCGATATCGCATCTCATTTCTGTGTTTCATAGTAAGATATAATATGATTTGCGAAGTGTCATGTATTCCTCGGCTACACTTCAAATGAATGTAAATGCGACACTTCCTTGCTAGGAATTAGCGTCTGCAAAATTCTAGGTATCGTAGCAATAGAGTTCAAATGCTTCTTAAAACGAGATATTGCATCTCATATCTATGTTTCATGATAAGATATAATATTCATTGCGAAGTGTTATGCGTTCCTCATCTATGATTCAAATGAATGTAAATGCGACACTTCCTTGCTAGGAAATAGCGTCTGCAGATGTCTAGGTATCGTAGCGATAGAGTTCTAATGCTTCTCAAAACGCAATATCGCATCTCATTTCTATGTTTCATGGTAAGATATAACATGATTTGCGAAGTGTTATGTATTCCTCGTCTACACTTCAAATGAATGTAAATGCGAATCTTCCTTGCAAAGAAATAGCGTTTGCAGATGTCAATGTATCGTAGCAATAGATTTCTAATGCTTCTTAAAACGCGATATCGCATCTCATTTCTATGTTTCATGGTAAGATATAATATGATTTGCGAAGTGTTATGTATTCCTCGTCTACACTTCAAATGAATGTAAATGCGACACTTCCTTGCTAGGAAATAGCGTCTGCAGATGTCTAGGTATCATAGCGATAGAGTTCTAATGCTTCTCAAAACGCAATATCGCATCTCATTTCTATGTTTCATGGTAAGATATAACATGATTTGCGAAGTGTTATGTATTCCTCGTCTACACTTCAAATGAATGTGTATGCGATACTTCCTCGCTAGGAAATAGCGTTTGCAGATGTCTACGTATCGTTGCAATAGCTTTCTGATGCTTCTTAAAACGCGATATCGCATCTCATTTCTATGTTTCATGGTACGATATAATATGATTTGCGAAGTTTCATGTATTCCTCGTCTACACTTCAAAATGAATGTGACTGCGATATTTCCTCGCTAGGAAATAGCGTTTGCAGATGTCTACGTATCGTAGCAGTAGCTTTCTAATGCTTCTTAAAACGCGATATCGCATCTCATTTCTATGTTTCATGGTAAGATGTAATATGATTTGCGAAATGTTATGTATTCCTCCTCTACACTTCAAATGAATGTAAGTGCGACACTTCCTTGCAAGGAAATAGCGTTTGCTGATGTCTACGTATCGAAGACATAGAGTTCAAATGCTTCTTAAAAAGAGATATTGCATCTCATATCTATGTTTCATGATAAGATATAATATTCATTGCGAAGTGTTATACATTCCTCGTCTACGATTCAAATGAAAGTAAATGCGACACTTCCTTGTTAGGAAATAGCGTCTGCAGATGTCTAGGTATCGTAGCAATAGAGTTCTAATGCTTCCTAAAACGCGATATCGCATCTCATTTCTACGTTTCATGGTAAGATGTAATGTGATTTGCGATGTGTTATGTATTCGTCGTCTACACTGCAAATGAATGTAAATGTGACACTTCCTTGCAAGGAAATAGCGTTTGCAGATTTCTACGTATCGGAGCAATAGAGTTCTAATGCTTCTTAAAACGCGATATCGCATCTCATTTCTATGTTTCATGGTAAGATATAATATGATTTGCGAAGTGTCATGTATGCCTCGTCTACACTTCAAACGAATGTAAATGCGAGACTTCCTTGCTAGGAAATAGCGCCTGCAGATGTCTAGGTATCGTAGCAATAGTTTTCTAATACTTCTTAAAACGCGATATCGCATCTCATTTCTATGTTTCGTGGTAAGATATAATATGATTTGCGAAGTCTTATGTATTCCTCGTCTACACTTCAAATGAATGTAAATGCGACACTTCCTTGGTAGGATATAGCGTCTGCAGATGTCTAGGTATCGTAGCAATAGAGTTCTAATGCTTCTTAAAACGCGACATCGCATCTCATTTCTATGTTTCATGGTAAGATATAACATGATTTGCGACGTGTTATGTATTCCTCGTCTACACTTCAAATGAATGTAAATGCGACACTTCCCTTGCTAGGAAATAGCGTCTGCAGATGCCTAGGTATCGTAGCAATAGAGTTCTAATGCTTCTCAAAACGCAATATCGCACCTCATTTCTATGTTTCATGGTAAGATATAACATGATTTGCGAAGTGTTATGTATTCCTCGTCTACACTTCAAATGAATGTGAATGCGATACTTCCTCGCTAGGAAATAGCGTTTGCAGATGTCTACGTATCGTTGCAATAGCTTTCTGATGCTTCTTAAAACGCGATATCGCATCTCATTTCTGTGTTTCATAGTAAGATATAATATGATTTGCGAAGTGTCATGTATTCCTCGTCTACACTTCAAATGAATGTAAATGCGACACTTCCTTGCTAGGAATTAGCGTCTGCAGAATTCTAGGTATCGTAGCAATAGAGTTCAAATGCTTCTTAAAACGAGATATTGCATCTCATATCTATGTTTCATGGTAAGATATAATATGATTTGCGAAGTGTTATGTATTCCTCGTCTACACTTCAAATGAATGTAAATGCGACACTTCCTTGCTAGGAAATAGCGTCTGCAGATGTCTAGGTATCGTAGCGATAGAGGTTCTAATGCTTCTCAAAACGCAATATCGCATCTCATTTCTATGTTTCATGGTAAGATATAACATGATTTGCGAAGTGTTATGTATTCATCGTCTACACTTCAAATGAATGTAAATGCGAAACTTCCTTGCAAAGAAATAGCGTTTGCAGATGTCAATGTATCGTAGCAATAGATTTCTAATGCTTCTTAAAACGCGATATCGCATCTCATTTCTATGTTTCATGGTAAGATATAATATGATTTGCGAAGTGTTATGTATTCCTCGTCTACACTTCAAATGAATGTAAATGCGACACTTCCTTGCTAGGAAATAGCGTCTGCAGATGTCTAGGTATCGTAGCGATAGAGTTCTAATGCTTCTCAAAACGCAATATCGCATCTCATTTCTATGTTTCATGGTAAGATATAACATGATTTGCGAAGTGTTATGTATTCCTCGTCTACACTTCAAATGAATGTGAATGCGATACTTCTTCGCTAGGAAATAGCGTTTGCAGATGTCTACGTATCGTTGCAATAGCTTTCTGATGCTTCTTAAAACGCGATATCGCATCTCATTTCTATGTTTCATGGTACGATATAATATGATTTGCGAAGTTTCATGTATTCCTCGTCTACACTTCAAATGAATGTGACTGCGATATTTCCTCGCTAGGAAATAGCGTTTGCAGATGTCTGCGTATCGTAGCAGTAGCTTTCTAATGATTCTTAAAACGCGATATCGCATCTCATTTCTATGTTTCATGGTAAGATGTAATATGATTTGCGAAATGTTATGTATTCCTCCTCTACACTTCAAATGAATGTAAGTGCGACACTTCCTTGCAAGGAAATAGCGTTTGCTGATGTCTACGTATCGAAGACATAGAGTTCAAATGCTTCTTAAAAAGAGATATTGCATCTCATATCTATGTTTCATGATAAGATATAATATTCATTGCGAAGTGTTATACATTCCTCGTCTACGATTCAAATGAAAGTAAATGCGACACTTCCTTGTTAGGAAATAGCGTCTGCAGATGTCTAGGTATCGTAGGAATAGAGTTCTAATGCTTCCTAAAACGCGATATCGCATCTCATTTCTACGTTTCATGGTAAGATGTAATATGATTTGCGAAGTGTCATGTATGCCTCGTCTACACTTCAAACGAATGTAAATGCGAGACTTCCTTGCTAGGAAATAGCGCCTGCAGATGTCTAGGTATCGTAGCAATAGTTTTCTAATACTTCTTAAAACGCGATATCGCATCTCATTTCTATGTTTCGTGGTAAGATATAATATGATTTGCGAAGTCTTATGTATTCCTCGTCTACACTTCAAATGAATGTAAATGCGACACTTCCTTGGTAGGAAATAGCGTTTGCAGATGTCTAGGTATCGTAGCAATAGTGATCTAATGCTTCTTAAAACGCGACATCGCATCTCATTTCTATGTTTCATGGTAAGATATAACATGATTTGCGAAGTGTTATGTATTCCTCGTCTACACTTCAAATGAATGTAAATGCGACACTTCCTTGCTAGGAATTATCGTCTGCAGAATTCTAGGTATCGTAGCAATAGAGTTCAAATGCTTCTTAAAACGAGATATTGCATCTCATATCTATGTTTCATGGTAAGATATAATATGATTTGCGAAGTGTTATGTATTCCTCGTCTACACTTCAAATGAATGTAAATGCGACACTTCCTTGCTAGGAAATAGCGTTTGCAGATGTCTACGTATCGTTGCAATAGCTTTCTGATGCTTCTTAAAACGCGATATCGCATCTCATTTCTATGTTTCATGGTAAGATATAACATGATTTGCGAAGTGTTATGTATTCATCGTCTACACTTCAAATGAATGTAAATGCGAAACTTCCTTGCAAAGAAATAGCGTTTGCAGATGTCAATGTATCGTAGCAATAGATTTCTAATGCTTCTTAAAACGCGATATCGCATCTCATTTCTATGTTTCATGGTAAGATATAATATGATTTGCGAAGTGTTATGTATTCCTCGTCTACACTTCAAATGAATGTAAATGCGACACTTCCTTGCTAGGAAATAGCGTCTGCAGATGTCTAGGTATCGTAGCGATAGAGTTCTAATGCTTCTCAAAACGCAATATCGCATCTCATTTCTATGTTTCATGGTAAGATATAACATGATTTGCGAAGTGTTATGTATTCCTCGTCTACACTTCAAATGAATGTGAATGCGATACTTCTTCGCTAGGAAATAGCGTTTGCAGATGTCTACGTATCGTTGCAATAGCTTTCTGATGCTTCTTAAAACGCGATATCGCATCTCATTTCTATGTTTCATGGTACGATATAATATGATTTGCGAAGTTTCATGTATTCCTCGTCTACACTTCAAATGAATGTGACTGCGATATTTCCTCGCTAGGAAATAGCGTTTGCAGATGTCTGCGTATCGTAGCAGTAGCTTTCTAATGATTCTTAAAACGCGATATCGCATCTCATTTCTATGTTTCATGGTAAGATGTAATATGATTTGCGAAATGTTATGTATTCCTCCTTTACACTTCAAATGAATGTAAGTGCGACACTTCCTTGCAAGGAAATAGCGTTTGCTGATGTCTACGTATCCAAGACATAGAGTTCAAATGCTTCTTAAAAAGAGATATTGCATCTCATATCTATGTTTCATGATAAGATATAATATTCATTGCGAAGTGTTATACATTCCTCGTCTACGATTCAAATGAAAGTAAATGCGACACTTCCTTGTTAGGAAATAGCGTCTGCAGATGTCTAGGTATCGTAGGAATAGAGTTCTAATGCTTCCTAAAACGCGATATCGCATCTCATTTCTACGTTTCATGGTAAGATGTAATATGATTTGCGAAGTGTTATGTATTCGTCGTCTACACTTCAAATGAATGTAAATGTGACACTTCCTTGCAAGGAAATAGCGTTTGCAGATTTCTACGTATCGGAGCAATAGAGTTCTAATGCTTCTTAAAACGCGATATCGCATCTCATTTCTATGTTTCATGGTAAGATATAATATGATTTGCGAAGTGTCATGTATGCCTCGTCTACACTTCAAACGAATGTAAATGCGAGACTTCCTTGCTAGGAAATAGCGCCTGCAGATGTCTAGGTATCGTAGCAATAGTTTTCTAATACTTCTTAAAACGCGATATCGCATCTCATTTCTATGTTTCGTGGTAAGATATAATATGATTTGCGAAGTCTTATGTATTCCTCGTCTACACTTCAAATGAATGTAAATGCGACACTTCCTTGGTAGGAAATAGCGTTTGCAGATGTCTAGGTATCGTAGCAATAGTGATCTAATGCTTCTTAAAACGCGACATCGCATCTCATTTCTATGTTTCATGGTAAGATATAACATGATTTGCGAAGTGTTATGTATTCCTCGTCTACACTTCAAATGAATGTAAATGCGACACTTCCTTGCTAGGAATTATCGTCTGCAGAATTCTAGGTATCGTAGCAATAGAGTTCAAATGCTTCTTAAAACGAGATATTGCATCTCATATCTATGTTTCATGGTAAGATATAATATGATTTGCGAAGTGTTATGTATTCCTCGTCTACACTTCAAATGAATGTAAATGCGACACTTCCTTGCTAGGAAATAGCGTTTGCAGATGTCTACGTATCGTTGCAATAGCTTTCTGATGCTTCTTAAAAACGCGATATCGCATCTCATTTCTATGTTTCATGGTAAGATATAACATGATTTGCGAAGTGTTATGTATTCATCGTCTACACTTCAAATGAATGTAAATGCGAAACTTCCTTGCAAAGAAATAGCGTTTGCAGATGTCAATGATCGTAGCAATAGATTTCTAATGCTTCTTAAAACGCGATATCGCATCTCATTTCTATGTTTCATGGTAAGATATAATATGATTTGCGAAGTGTTATGTATTCCTCGTCTACACTTCAAATGAATGTAAATGCGACACTTCCTTGCTAGGAAATAGCGTCTGCAGATGTCTAGGTATCGTAGCGATAGAGTTCTAATGCTTCTCAAAACGCAATATCGCATCTCATTTCTATGTTTCATGGTACGATATAATATGATTTGCGATGTTTCATGTATTCCTCGTCTACACTTCAAATGAATGTGACTGCGATATTTCCTCGCTAGGAAATAGTGTTTGCAGATGTCTACGTATCGTAGCAGTAGCTTTCTAATGCTTCTTAAAACGCGATATCGCATCTCATTTCTACGTTTCATGGTAAGATGTAATATGATTTGCGAAGTGTTATGTATTCCTCCTCTACACTTCAAATGAATGTTAGTGCGACACTTCCTTGCAAGGAAATAGCGTTTGCTGATGTCTACGTATCGAAGACATAGAGTTCAAATGCTTCTTAAAAAGAGATATTGCATCTCATATCTATGTTTCATGATAAGATATAATATTCATTGCGAAGTGTTATACATTCCTCGTCTACGATACAAATGAAAGTAAATGCGACACTTCCTTGCTAGAAATAGCGTCTGCAGATGTCTGGGTATCGTAGCAATAGAGTTCTAATGCTTCCTAAAACGCGATATCGCATCTCATTTCTACGTTTCATGGTAAGATGTAATATGATTTGCGAAGTGTTATGTATTCGTCGTCTACACTTCAAATGAATGTAAATGTGACACTTCCTAGCAAGGAATAGCGTTTGCAGATTTCAACGTATCGGAGCAATAGAGTTCTAATGCTTCTTAAAACGCGATATCGCATCTCATTTCTATGTTTCATGGTAAGATATAATATGATTTGCGAAGTGTCATGTATGCCTCGTCTACACTTCAAATGAATGTGAATGCGATACTTCCTCGCTAGGAAATAGCGTTTGCAGATGTCTACGTATCGTTGCAATAGCTTTCTGATGCTTCTTAAAACGCGATATCGCATCTCATTTCTGTGTTTCATAGTAAGATATAATATGATTTGCGAAGTGTCATGTATTCCTCGTCTACACTTCAAATGAATGTAAATGCGACACTTCCTTGCTAGGAATTAGCGTCTGCAGAATTCTAGGTATCGTAGCAATAGAGTTCAAATGCTCCTTAAACGAGATATTGCATCTCATATCTATGTTTCATGGTAAGATATAATATGATTTGCGAAGTGTATGTATTCCTCGTCTACACTTCAAATGATGTAAATGCGACACTTCCTTGCTAGGAAATAGCGTCTGCAGATGTCTAGTATCGTAGCTATAGAGTGCTAATGCCTTCTCAAAACGCAATATCGCATCTCATTTCTATGTTTCATGGTAAGATATAACATGATTTGCGAAGTGTTATGTATTCCTCGTCTACACTTCAAATGAATGTGAATGCGATACTTCCTCGCTAGGAAATAGCGTTTGCAGATGTCTACGTATCGTTGCAATAGCTTTCTGATGGCTTCTTAAAACGCGATATCGCATCTCATTTCTGTGTTTCATGTACGATATAATATGATTTGCGATGTTTCATGTATTCTCGTCTACACTTCAAATGAATGTGACTGCGATATTTCCTCGCTAGAAAAGCGTCTGCAGAATTCTAGGTATCGTAGCAATAGAGTTCAAATGCTTCTTAAAACGAGATATTGCATCTCGATATCTATGTGTCATGATAAGATATAATATTCATTGCGAAGTGTTATGCGTTCCTCATCTATGATTCAAATGAATGTAAATGCGACACTTCCTTGCTAGGAAATAGCCTCTGCAGATGCCTAGGTATCGTAGCAATAGAGTTCTAATGCTTCTCAAAACGCAATATCGCACCTCATTTCTATGTTTCATGGTAAGATATAACATGATTTGCGAAGTGTTATGTATTCCTCGTCTACACTTCAAATGAATGTGAATGCGATACTTCCTCGCTAGGAAATAGCGTTTGCAGATGTCTACGTATCGTTGCAATAGCTTTCTGATGCTTCTTAAAACGCGATATCGCATCTCATTTCTGTGTTTCATAGTAAGATATAATATGATTTGCGAAGTGTCATGTATTCCTCGTCTACACTTCAAATGAATGTAAATGCGACACTTCCTTGCTAGGAATTAGCGTCTGCAGAATTCTAGGTATCGTAGCAATAGAGTTCAAATGCTTCTTAAAACGAGATATCGCACCTCATTTCTATGTTTCATGGTATGATATAATATGATTTGCGAAGCGTCATGTATTCCTCGTCTACACTTCAATGAATGTAAATGCGACACTTCCTTGCTAGGAATTAGCGTCTGCAGAATTCTAGGTATCGTAGCAATAGAGTTCAAATGCTTCTTAAAACGAGATATCGCACCTCATTTCTATGTTTCATGGTATGATATAATATGATTTGCGAAGTCTTATGTATTCCTCGTCTACACTTCAAATGAATGTAAATGCGACACTTCCTTGCTAGGAATAGCGTCTGCAGATGTCTAGGTATCGTAGCAATAGAGTTCTAATGCTTCTTAAAACGCGATATCGCATCTCAATTCTATGTTTCATGGTAAGATATAACACGATTTGCGAAGTGTTATGTATTCCTCGCCTACACTTCAAATGAATGTAAATGCGACACTTCCTTGCAAGGAAATAGCGTTTGCAGATGTCTACGTATCGAAGCAATAGATTTCAAATGCTTCTTCAAACGAGATATTGCATCTCATATCTATGTTTCATGATAAGATATAATATTCATTGCGAAGTGTTATGCATTCCTCGTCTACGATTCAAATGAATGTAAATGCGACACTTCCTTGCAAGGAAATAGCGTTTGCAGATGTCTACGTATCGGAGCAGTAGAGTTCTAATGCTTCTTAAAACGCGATATCGCACCTCATTTCTATGTTTCATGGTATGATATAATATGATTTGCGAAGCGTCATGTATTCCTCGTCTACACTTCAAATGAATGTAAATGCGATACTTCCTTGCTAGGAAATAGCGTCTGCAGATGTCTAGGTATCGTAGCAATAGAGTTCTTATGATTCTTAAAACGCGATATCGCATCTCATTTCTATGTTTCATGGTAAGATATAATATGATTTGCGAAGTCTTATGTATTCCTCGTCTACACTTCAAATGAATGTAAATGCGACACTTCCTTGGTAGGAAATTGCGTCTGCAGATGTCTAGGTATCGTAGCAATAGAGTTCTAATGCTTCCTAAACGCGATATCGCATCTCATTTCTATGTTTCATGGTAAGATATAATATGATTTGCGAAGTGTTATGTATTTCTCGTCTACACTTCAAATGAACGTAAATGCGACACTTCCTTGCAAGGAAATAGCTTTTGCAGGTGTCTACCTATCGTAGCAATAGAATTCTAATGCATCTTAAAACGCGATATCGCATCTCATTTCTATGTTTCATGATAAGATATAATATGATTTGCGAAGTGGCATGTATTCCTCGTCTACACTTCAAATGAATGTAAATGCGACACTTCCTTGCTAGGAAATAGCGTCTGCAGATGTCTAGGTATCGTAGCAATAGCTTTCTAATGCTTCTTAAAACGCGATATCGCATCTCATTTCTATGTTTCATGGTAAGATATAATATGATTTGCGAAGTGTCATGTATTCCTCGTCTACACTTCAAATGAATGTGACTGCGATATTTCCTCGCTAGGAAATAGCGTTTGCAGGTGTCTACCTATTGTAGCAATAGAATTCTAATGCATATTAAAACGCGATATCGCATCACATTTCTATGTTTCATGGTAAGATGTAATATGATTTGCGAAGTGTTATGTATTCCTCCTCTACACTTCAAATGAATGTAAGTGCGACACTTCCTTGCAAGGAAATAGCGTTTGCTGATGTCTACGTATCGAAGAAACAGAGTTCTAATGCTTCTTAAAACGCGATATCGAATCTCATTTCTATGTTTCATGGTAAGACATAATATGATTTGCGAAGTGTCATGTATTCCTCGTCTACACTTCAAATGAATGTAAATGCGAGACTTCGTTGCTAGGAAATAGCGTCTGCAGATGTCTAGGTATCGTAGCAATAGTGTTCTAACGCTTCTTAAGACGCGATGTCGCATCTCATTTCTATGTTTCATGGTAAGATATAATATGATTTGCGAAGTGTCATGTATTCCTCGTCTACACTTCAAATGAATGTAAATGCGACACTTCCTTGCTAGGAAATAGCGTCTGCAGATGTCTAGGTATCGTAGCAATAGAGTTCTAATGCTTCTTAAAACGCGATATCGCATCTCAATTCTATGTTTCATGGTAAGATATAACACGATTTGCGAAGTGTTATGTATTCCTCGCCTACACTTCAAATGAATGTAAATGCGACACTTCCTTGCAAGGAAATAGCGTTTGCAGATGTCTACGTATCCAAGCAATAGATTTCAAATGCTTCTTCAAACGAGATATTGCATCTCATATCTATGTTTCATGATAAGATATAATATTCATTGCGAAGTGTTATGCATTCCTCGTCTACGATTCAAATGAATGTAAATGCGACACTTCCTTGCAAGGAAATAGCGTTTGCAGATGTCTACGTATCGGAGCAGTAGAGTTCTAATGCTTCTTAAAACGCGATATCGCACCTCATTTCTATGTTTCATGGTAAGATATAATATGATTTGCGAAGCGTCATGTATTCCTCGTCTACACTTCAAATGAATGTAAATGCGATACTTCCTTGCTAGGAAATAGCGTCTGCAGATGTCTAGGTATCGTAGCAATAGAGTTCTTATGATTCTTAAAACGCGATATCGCATCTCATTTCTATGTTTCATGGTAAGATATAATATGATTTGCGAAGTCTTATGTATTCCTCGTCTACACTGCAAATGAATGTAAATGCGACACTTCCTTGGTAGGAAATTGCGTCTGCAGATGTCTAGGTATCTTAGCAATAGAGTTCTAATGCTTCTTAAAACGCGATATCGCATCTCATTTCTATGTTTCATGGTAAGATATAATATGATTTGCGAAGTGTTATGTATTTCTCGTCTACACTTCAAATGAACGTAAATGCGACACTTCCTTGCAAGGAAATAGCGTTTGCAGGTGTCTACCTATCGTAGCAATAGAATTCTAATGCATCTTAAAACGCGATATCGCATCTCATTTCTATGATTCATGGTAAGATATAATATGATTTGCGAAGTGTCATGTATTCCTCGTCTACACTTCAAATGAATGTAAATGCGACACTTCCTTGGTAGGAAATTGCGTCTGCAGATGTCTAGGTATCGTAGCAATAGAGTTCTAATGCTTCTTAAAACGCGATATCGCATCTCATTTCTATGTTTCATGGTAAGATATAATATGATTTGCGAAGTGTTATGTATTTCTCGTCTACACTTCAAATGAACGTAAATGCGACACTTCCTTGCAAGGAAATAGCGTTTGCAGGTGTCTACCTATCGTAGCAATAGAATTCTAATGCATCTTAAAACGCGATATCGCATCTCATTTCTATGTTTCATGGTAAGATATAATATGATTTGCGAAGTGTCATGTATTCCTCGTCTACACTTCAAATGAATGTAAATGCGACACTTCCTTGCTAGGAAATAGCGTCTGCAGATGTCTAGGTATCGTAGCAATAGAGTTCTAATGCTTCCTAAAACGCGATATCGCATCTCATTTCTATGTTTCATGGTAAGATATAATATGATTTGCGAAGTGTCATGTATTCCTCGTCTACACTTCAAATGAATGTAAATGCGACACTTCCTTGCTAGGAAATAGCGTCTGCAGATGTCTAGGTATCGTAGCAATAGAGTTCTAATGCTTCCTAAAACGCGATATCGCATCTCATTTCTATGTTTCATGGTAAGATATAATATGATTTGCGAAGTGTCATGTATTCCTCGTCTACACTTCAAATGAATGTAAATGCGAGACTTCCTTGCTAGGAAATAGCGTCTGCAGATGTCTAGGTATCGTAGCAATAGTGTTATAATGCTTCTTAAGACGCGATGTCGCATCTCATTTCTATGTTTCATGGTAAGATATAATATGATTTGCGAAGTGTCATGTATTCCTCGTCTACACTTCAAATGAATGTAAATGCGACACTTCCTTGCTAGGAAATAGCGTCTGCAGATGTCTAGGTATCGTAGCAATAGTGTTCTAATGCTTCTTAAGACGCGATGTCGCATCTCATTTCTATGTTTCATGGTAAGATATAATATGATTTGCGAAGTGTCATGTATTCCTCGTCTACACTTCAAATGAATGTAAATGCGACACTTCCTTGCTAGGAAATAGCGTCTGCAGATGTCTAGGTATCGTAGCAATAGAGTTCTAATGCTTCTTAAAACGCGATATCGCATCTCAATTCTATGTTTCATGGTAAGATATAACACGATTTGCGAAGTGTTATGTATTCCTCGCCTACACTTCAAATGAATGTAAATGCGACACTTCATTGCAAGGAAATAGCGTTTGCAGATGTCTACGTATCGTAGCAATAGATTTCTAATGCTTCTTAGAACGCGATATCGCTTCTCATTTCTATGTTTCATGGTAAGATATAATATGATTTGCGAAGTGTTATGTATTCCTCGTCTACACTTCAAATGAATGTAAATGCGACACTTCCTTGCAAGGAAATAGCGTCTGCAGATGTCTACGTATCGTAGCAATAGAGTTCTTATGATTCTTAAAACGCGATATCGCATCTCATTTCTATGTTTCATGGTAAGATATAATATGATTTGCGAAGTGTCATGTATTCCTCGTCTACACTTCAAATGAATGTAAATGCGACACTTCCTTGGTAGGAAATTGCGTCTGCAGATGTCTAGGTATCGTAGCAATAGAGTTCTAATGCTTCTTAAAACGCGATATCGCATCTCATTTCTATGTTTCATGGTAAGATATAATATGATTTGCGAAGTGTTATGTATTTCTCGTCTACACTTCAAATGAACGTAAATGCGACACTTCCTTGCAAGGAAATAGCGTTTGCAGGTGTCTACCTATCGTAGCAATAGAATTCTAATGCATCTTAAAACGCGATATCGCATCTCATTTCTATGTTTCATGGTAAGATATAATATGATTTGCGAAGTGTCATGTATTCCTCGTCTACACTTCAAATGAATGTAAATGCGACACTTCCTTGCTAGGAAATAGCGTCTGCAGATGTCTAGGTATCGTAGCAATAGAGTTCTAATGCTTCCTAAAACGCGATATCGCATCTCATTTCTATGTTTCATGGTAAGATATAATATGATTTGCGAAGTGTCATGTATTCCTCGTCTACACTTCAAATGAATGTAAATGCGAGACTTCCTTGCTAGGAAATAGCGTCTGCAGATGTCTAGGTATCGTAGCAATAGTGTTCTAATGCTTCTTAAGACGCGATGTCGCATCTCATTTCTATGTTTCATGGTAAGATATAATATGATTTGCGAAGTGTCATGTATTCCTCGTCTACACTTCAAATGAATGTAAATGCGACACTTCCTTGCTAGGAAATAGCGTCTGCAGATGTCTAGGTATCGTAGCAATAGTGTTCTAATGCTTCTTAAGACGCGATGTCGCATCTCATTTCTATGTTTCATGGTAAGATATAATATGATTTGCGAAGTGTCATGTATTCCTCGTCTACACTTCAAATGAATGTAAATGCGACACTTCCTTGCTAGGAAATAGCGTCTGCAGATGTCTAGGTATCGTAGCAATAGAGTTCTAATGCTTCTTAAAACGCGATATCGCATCTCAATTCTATGTTTCATGGTAAGATATAACACGATTTGCGAAGTGTTATGTATTCCTCGCCTACACTTCAAATGAATGTAAATGCGACACTTCATTGCAAGGAAATAGCGTTTGCAGATGTCTACGTATCGTAGCAATAGATTTCTAATGCTTCTTAGAACGCGATATCGCTTCTCATTTCTATGTTTCATGGTAAGATATAATATGATTTGCGAAGTGTTATGTATTCCTCGTCTACACTTCAAATGAATGTAAATGCGACACTTCCTTGCAAGGAAATAGCGTCTGCA
This sequence comes from Xylocopa sonorina, assembly GCF_050948175.1. NCBI lineage: Eukaryota > Metazoa > Arthropoda > Insecta > Hymenoptera > Apidae > Xylocopa > Xylocopa sonorina. The sequence goes on from NW_027490234.1 coordinate 248,228, forward strand.
GATGTCTACGTATCGTAGCAATAGAGTTCTTATGATTCTTAAAACGCGATATCGCATCTCATTTCTATGTTTCATGGTAAGATATATTATGATTGCAAAGTGTTATGTATTCTTTGTCTACACTTCATATGAACGTTAATGCGACACTACCTTGCAAGGAAAGTGCGTTTGCAGATGTCTACGTATCGTAGCAATAGAGTTCTTATGCTTCTTAAAACGCGATATCGCATCTCATTTCTATGTTTCATGGTAAGATATAATATTCATTGCGAAGTGTTATGCATTCCTCGTCTGCGATTCAAATGAACGTAATTGCGACACTTCCTTGCAAGGAAATAGCGTTTGCAGATGTCTACGTATCGTAACAATAGAGTTCCTATGATTCTTAAAACGCGATATCGCATCTCATTTCTATGTTTCATGGTAAGATATAATATGATTTGCGAAGTGTCATGTATTCCTCGTCAACACTTCAAATGAATGTAAATGCGACACTTCCTTGCTAGGAAATAGCGACTGCAGATGTCTAGGTATCGTAGCAATAGAGTTCTAATGCTTCTTAAAACGCGATATCGCATCTCATTCCTGTGATTCATAGTAAGATATAATATGATTCGCGAAGTGTCATGTATTCCTCGTTTACACTTCAAATGAATGTAAATGCGACACTTCCTTGCTAGGAAATAGCGTCTGCAGAATTCTAGGTATCGTAGCAATAGAGTTCAAATGCTTCTTGAAACGAGATATTGCATCTCATATCTATGTTTCATGATAAGATATAATATTCATTGCGAAGTGTTATGCGTTCCTCATCTATGATTCAAATGAATGTAAATGCGACACTTCCTTGCTAGGAAATAGCGTCTGCAGATGTCTAGGTATCGTAGCGATAGAGTTCTAATGCTTCCTAAAACGCGATATCGCATCTCATTTCTACGTTTCATGGTAAGATGTAATATGATTTGCGAAGTGTTATGTATTCGTCGTCTACACTTCAAATGAATGTAAATGTGACACTTCCTTGCAAGGAAATAGCGTTTGCAGATGTCTACGTATCGGAGCAATAGAGTTCTAATGCTTCATAAAACGCGATATCGCATCTCATTTCTATGTTTCATGGTAAGATATAATATGATTTGCGAAGTGTCATGTATTCCTCGTCTACACTTCAAATGAATGTAAATGCGAGACTTCCTTGCTAGGAAATAGCGTCTGCAGATGTCTAGGTATCGTAGAAATAGTGTTCTAATGCTTCTTAAGACGCGATATCGCATCTCATTTCTATGTTTCATGGTAAGATATAATATGATTTGCGAAGTGTTATGTATTCCTCGTCTACACTTCAAATGAATGTAAATGCGACACTTCCTTGCAAGGAAATAGCGTCTGCAAATGTCTACGTATCGTAGCAATAGAGTTCTTATGATTCTTAAAACGCGATATCGCATCTCATTTCTATGTTTCATGGTAAGATATAATATGATTTGCGAAGTGTTATGTATTCCTCGTCTACACTTCATATGAACGTTAATGCGACACTTCCTTGCAAGGAAAGTGCGTTTGCAGATGTCTACGTATCGTAGCAATAGAGTTCTTATGATTCTTAAAACGCGATATCGCATCTCATTTCTATGTTTCAGGTAAGATATAATATGATTTGCGTAGTGTTATGTGCTCCTCGTCTACACTTCAAATGAATGTAAATGCGACACTCCCTTGAAAGGAAATAGCGTCTGCAGATGTCTAGGTATCGTAGCGATAGAGTTCTAATGCTTCTCAAAACGCAATATCGCATCTCATTTCTATGTTTCATGGTAAGATATAATATGATTTGCGAAGTGTGATGTATTCCTCGTCTACACTTCAAATGAATGTAAATGCAACACTTCCTTGCAAGGAAATAGCGTTTGCAGATGTCTGCCTATCGTAGCAGTAGAGTTCTTATGCATCTTAAAACGCGATATCGCATCTAATTTCTATGTTTCATGGTAAGATATAATATTCATTGCGAAGTGTTATGCATTCCTCGTCTGCGATTCAAATGAACGTAAATGCGACACTTCCTTGCAAGGAAATAGCGTTTGCAGATGTCTACGTATCGTAACAATAGAGTTCCTATGATTCTTAAAACGCGATATCGCATCTCATTTCTATGTTTCATGGTAAGATATAATATTCATTGCGAAGTGTTATGCATTCCTCGTCTGCGATTCAAATGAACGTAAATGCGACACTTCCTTGCAAGGAAATAGCGTTTGCAGATGTCTACGTATCGTAACAATAGAGTTCCTATGATTCTTAAAACGCGATATCGCATCTCATTTCTATGTTTCATGGTAAGATATAATATGATTTGCGAAGTGTCATGTATTCCTCGTCAACACTTCAAATGAATGTAAATGCGACACTTCCTTGCTAGGAAATAGCGACTGCAGATGTCTAGGTATCGTAGCAATAGAGTTCTAATGCTTCTTAAAACGCGATATCGCATCTCATTCCTGTGTTTCATAGTAAGATATAATATGATTCGCGAAGTGTCATGTATTCCTCGTTTACACTTCAAATGAATGTAAATGCGACACTTCCTTGCTAGGAAATAGCGTCTGCAGAATTCTAGGTATCGTAGCAATAGAGTTCAAATGCTTCTTGAAACGAGATATTGCATCTCATATCTATGTTTCATGGTAAGATATAATATTCATTGCGAAGTGTTATGCGTTCCTCATCTATGATTCAAATGAATGTAAATGCGACACTTCCTTGCTAGGAAATAGCGTCTGCAGATGTCTAGGTATCGTAGCGATAGAGTTCTAATGCTTCCTAAAACGCGATATCGCATCTCATTTCTACGTTTCATGGTAAGATGTAATATTCATTGCGAAGTGTTATGCATTCCTCGTCTGCGATTCAAATGAACGTAAATGCGACACTTCCTTGCAAGGAAATAGCGTTTGCAGATGTCTACGTATCGTAACAATAGAGTTCCTATGATTCTTAAAACGCGATATCGCATCTCATTTCTATGTTTCATGGTAAGATATAATATGATTTGCGAAGTGTCATGTATTCCTCGTCAACACTTCAAATGAATGTAAATGCGACACTTCCTTGCTAGGAAATAGCGACTGCAGATGTCTAGGTATCGTAGCAATAGAGTTCTAATGCTTCTTAAAACGCGATATCGCATCTCATTCCTGTGTTTCATAGTAAGATATAATATGATTCGCGAAGTGTCATGTATTCCTCGTTTACACTTCAAATGAATGTAAATGCGACACTTCCTTGCTAGGAAATAGCGTCTGCAGAATTCTAGGTATCGTAGCAATAGAGTTCAAATGCTTCTTGAAACGAGATATTGCATCTCATATCTATGTTTCATGATAAGATATAATATTCATTGCGAAGTGTTATGCGTTCCTCATCTATGATTCAAATGAATGTAAATGCGACACTTCCTTGCTAGGAAATAGCGTCTGCAGATGTCTAGGTATCGTAGCGATAGAGTTCTAATGCTTCCTAAAACGCGATATCGCATCTCATTTCTACGCTTCATGGTAAGATGTAATATGATTTGCGAAGTGTTATGTATTCGTCGTCTACACTTCAAATGAATGTAAATGTGACACTTCCTTGCAAGGAAATAGCGTTTGCAGATGTCTACGTATCGGAGCATTAGAGTTCTAATGCTTCATAAAACGCGATATCGCATCTCATTTCTATGTTTCATGGTAAGATATAATATGATTTGCGAAGTGTTATGTATTCCTCGTCTACACTTCAAATGAATGTGAATGCGATACTTCCTCGCTAGGAAATAGCGTTTGCAGATGTCTACGTATCGTAGCAATAGAGTTCTTATGCTTCTTAAAACGCGATATCGCATCTCATTTCTATGTTTCATGGTAAGATATAATATTCATTGCGAAGTGTTATGCATTCCTCGTCTGCGATTCAAATGAACGTAAATGCGACACTTCCTTGCAAGGAAATAGCGTTTGCAGATGTCTACGTATCGTAACAATAGAGTTCCTATGATTCTTAAAACGCGATATCGCATCTCATTTCTATGTTTCATGGTAAGATATAATATGATTTGCGAAGTGTCATGTATTCCTCGTCAACACTTCAAATGAATGTAAATGCGACACTTCCTTGCTAGGAAATAGCGACTGCAGATGTCTAGGTATCGTAGCAATAGAGTTCTAATGCTTCTTAAAACGCGATATCGCATATCATTCCTGTGTTTCATAGTAAGATATAATATGATTCGCGAAGTGTCATGTATTCCTCGTTTACACTTCAAATGAATGTAAATGCGACACTTCCTTGCTAGGAAATAGCGTCTGCAGAATTCTAGGTATCGTAGCAATAGAGTTCAAATGCTTCTTGAAACGAGATATTGCATCTCATATCTATGTTTCATGATAAGATATAATATTCATTGCGAAGTGTTATGCGTTCCTCATCTATGATTCAAATGAATGTAAATGCGACACTTCCTTGCTAGGAAATAGCGTCTGCAGATGTCTAGGTATCGTAGCGATAGAGTTCTAATGCTTCCTAAAACGCGATATCGCATCTCATTTCTACGTTTCATGGTAAGATGTAATATGATTTGCGAAGTGTTATGTATTCGTCGTCTACACTTCAAATGAATGTAAATGTGACACTTCCTTGCAAGGAAATAGCGTTTGCAGATGTCTACGTATCGGAGCAATAGAGTTCTAATGCTTCATAAAACGCGATATCGCATCTCATTTCTATGTTTCATGGTAAGATATAATATGATTTGCGAAGTGTCATGTATTCCTCGTCTACACTTCAAATGAATGTAAATGCGAGACTTCCTTGCTAGGAAATAGCGTCTGCAGATGTCTAGGTATCGTGGAAATAGTGTTCTAATGCTTCTTAAGACGCGATATCGCATCTCATTTCTATGTTTCATGGTAAGATATAATATGATTTGCGAAGTGTTATGTATTCCTCGTCTACACTTCAAATGAATGTAAATGCGACACTTCCTTGCAAGGAAATAGCGTCTGCAAATGTCTACGTATCGTAGCAATAGAGTTCTTATGATTCTTAAAACGCGATATCGCATCTCATTTCTATGTTTCATGGTAAGATATAATATGATTTGCGAAGTGTTATGTATTCCTCGTCTACACTTCATATGAACGTTAATGCGACACTTCCTTGCAAGGAAAGTGCGTTTGCAGATGTCTACGTATCGTAGCAATAGAGTTCTTATGATTCCTAAAACGCGATATCGCATCTCATTTCTATGTTTCAGGTAAGATATAATATGATTTGCGTAGTGTTATGTGCTCCTCGTCTACACTTCAAATGAATGTAAATGCGACACTCCCTTGAAAGGAAATAGCGTCTGCAGATGTCTAGGTATCGTAGCGATAGAGTTCTAATGCTTCTCAAAACGCAATATCGCATCTCATTTCTATGTTTCATGGTAAGATATAATATGATTTGCGAAGTGTGATGTATTCCTCGTCTACACTTCAAATGAATGTAAATGCAACACTTCCTTGCAAGGAAATAGCGTTTGCAGATGTCTGCCTATCGTAGCAGTAGAGTTCTTATGCATCTTAAAACGCGATATCGCATCTCATTTCTATGTTTCATGGTAAGATATAATATTCATTGCGAAGTGTTATGCATTCCTCGTCTGCGATTCAAATGAACGTAAATGCGACACTTCCTTGCAAGGAAATAGCGTTGGCAGATGTCTACGTATCGTAACAATAGAGTTCCTATGATTCTTAAAACGCGATATCGCATCTCATTTCTATGTTTCATGGTAAGATATAATATGATTTGCGAAGTGTCAAGTATTCCTCGTCAACACTTCAAATGAATGTAAATGCGACACTTCCTTGCTAGGAAATAGCGACTGCAGATGTCTAGGTATCGTAGCAATAGAGTTCTAATGCTTCTTAAAACGCGATATCGCATCTCATTCCTGTGTTTCATAGTAAGATATAATATGATTCGCGAAGTGTCATGTATTCCTCGTTTACACTTCAAATGAATGTAAATGCGACACTTCCTTGCTAGGAAATAGCGTCTGCAGAATTCTAGGTATCGTAGCAATAGAGTTCAAATGCTTCTTGAAACGAGATATTGCATCTCATATCTATGTTTCATGATAAGATATAATATTCGTTGCGAAGTGTTATGCGTTCCTCATCTCTGATTCAAATGAATGTAAATGCGACACTTCCTTGCTAGGAAATAGCGTCTGCAGATGTCTAGGTATCGTAGCAATAGAGTTCTAATGCTTCTTAAAACGCGATATCGCATCTCAATTCTATGTTTCATGGTAAGATATAACACGATTTGCGAAGTGTTATGTATTCCTCGCCTACACTTCAAATGAATGTAAATGCGACACTTCATTGCAAGGAAATAGCGTTTGCAGATGTCTACGTATCGTAGCAATAGATTTCTTATGCTTCTTAGAACGCGATATCGCTTCTCATTTCTATGTTTCATGGTAAGATATAATATGATTTGCGAAGTGTTATGTATTCCTCGTCTACACTTCAAATGAATGTAAATGCGACACTTCCTTGCAAGGAAATAGCGTCTGCAGATGTCTACGTATCGTAGCAATAGAGTTCTTATGATTCTTAAAACGCGATATCGCATCTCATTTCTATGTTTCATGGTAAGCTATATTATGATTGCAAAGTGTTATGTATTCTTTGTCTACACTTCATATGAACGTTAATGCGACACTACCTTGCAAGGAAAGTGCGTTTGCAGATGTCTACGTATCGTAGCAATAGAGTTCTTATGCTTCTTAAAACGCGATATCGCATCTCATTTCTATGTTTCATGGTAAGATATAATATTCATTGCGAAGTGTTATGCATTCCTCGTCTGCGATTCAAATGAACGTAAATGCGACACTTCCTTGCAAGGAAATAGCGTTTGCAGATGTCTACGTATCGTAACAATAGAGTTCCTATGATTCTTAAAACGCGATATCGCATCTCATTTCTATGTTTCATGGTAAGATATAATATGATTTGCGAAGTGTCATGTATTCCTCGTCAACACTTCAAATGAATGTAAATGCGACACTTCCTTGCTAGGAAATAGCGACTGCAGATGTCTAGGTATCGTAGCAATAGAGTTCTAATGCTTCTTAAAACGCGATATCGCATCTCATTCCTGTGTTTCATAGTAAGATATAATATGATTCGCGAAGTGTCATGTATTCCTCGTTTACACTTCAAATGAATGTAAATGCGACACTTCCTTGCTAGGAAATAGCGTCTGCAGAATTCTAGGTATCGTAGCAATAGAGTTCAAATGCTTCTTGAAACGAGATATTGCATCTCATATCTATGTTTCATGATAAGATATAATATTCATTGCGAAGTGTTATGCGTTCCTCATCTATGATTCAAATGAATGTAAATGCGACACTTCCTTGCAAGGAAATAGCGTCTGCAGATGTCTAGGTATCGTAGCGATAGAGTTCTAATGCTTCCTAAAACGCGATATCGCATCTCATTTCTACGTTTCATGGTAAGATGTAATATGATTTGCGAAGTGTTATGTATTCGTCGTCTACACTTCAAATGAATGTAAATGTGACACTTCCTTGCAAGGAAATAGCGTTTGCAGATGTCTACGTATCGGAGCAATAGAGTTCTAATGCTTCATAAAACGCGATATCGCATCTCATTTCTATGTTTCATGGTAAGATATAATATGATTTGCGAAGTGTCATGTATTCCTCGTCTACACTTCAAATGAATGTAAATGCGAGACTTCCTTGCTAGGAAATAGCGTCTGCAGATGTCTAGGTATCGTAGAAATAGTGTTCTAATGCTTCTTAAGACGCGATATCGCATCTCATTTCTATGTTTCATGGTAAGATATAATATGATTTGCGAAGTGTTATGTATTCCTCGTCTACACTTCAAATGAATGTAAATGCGACACTTCCTTGCAAGGAAATAGCGTCTGCAAATGTCTACGTATCGTAGCAATAGAGTTCTTATGATTCTTAAAACGCGATATCGCATCTCATTTCTATGTTTCATGGTAAGATATAATATGATTTGCGAAGTGTTATGTATTCCTCGTCTACACTTCATATGAACGTTAATGCGACACTTCCTTGCAAGGAAAGTGCGTTTGCAGATGTCTACGTATCGTAGCAATAGAGTTCTTATGATTCCTAAAACGCGATATCGCATCTCATTTCTATGTTTCAGGTAAGATATAATATGATTTGCGTAGTGTTATGTGCTCCTCGTCTACACTTCAAATGAATGTAAATGCGACACTCCCTTGAAAGGAAATAGCGTCTGCAGATGTCTAGGTATCGTAGCGATAGAGTTCTAATGCTTCTCAAAACGCAATATCGCATCTCATTTCTATGTTTCATGGTAAGATATATTATGATTGCAAAGTGTTATGTATTCTTTGTCTACACTTCATATGAACGTTAATGCGACACTACCTTGCAAGGAAAGTGCGTTTGCAGATGTCTACGTATCGTAGCAATAGAGTTCTTATGCTTCTTAAAACGCGATATCGCATCTCATTTCTATGTTTCATGGTAAGATATAATATTCATTGCGAAGTGTTATGCATTCCTCGTCTGCGATTCAAATGAACGTAAATGCGACACTACCTTGCAAGGAAATAGCGTTTGCAGATGTCTACGTATCGTAACAATAGAGTTCCTATGATTCTTAAAACGCGATATCGCATCTCATTTCTATGTTTCATGGTAAGATATAATATGATTTGCGAAGTGTCATGTATTCCTCGTCAACACTTCAAATGAATGTAAATGCGACACTTCCTTGCTAGGAAATAGCGACTGCAGATGTCTAGGTATCGTAGCAATAGAGTTCTAATGCTTCTTAAAACGCGATATCGCATCTCATTCCTGTGTTTCATAGTAAGATATAATATGATTCGCGAAGTGTCATGTATTCCTCGTTTACACTTCAAATGAATGTAAATGCGACACTTCCTTGCTAGGAAATAGCGTCTGCAGAATTCTAGGTATCGTAGCAATAGAGTTCAAATGCTTCTTGAAACGAGATATTGCATCTCATATCTATGTTTCATGATAAGATATAATATTCATTGCGAAGTGTTATGCGTTCCTCATCTATGATTCAAATGAATGTAAATGCGACACTTCCTTGCTAGGAAATAGCGTCTGCAGATATCTAGGTATCGTAGCGATAGAGTTCTAATGCTTCCTAAAACGCGATATCGCATCTCATTTCTACGTTTCATGGTAAGATGTAATATTCATTGCGAAGTGATATGCATTCCTCGTCTGCGATTCAAATGAACGTAAATGCGACACTTCCTTGCAAGGAAATAGCGTTTGCAGATGTCTACGTATCGTAACAATAGAGTTCCTATGATTCTTAAAACGCGATATCGCATCTCATTTCTATGTTTCATGGTAAGATATAATATGATTTGCGAAGTGTCATGTATTCCTCGTCAACACTTCAAATGAATGTAAATGCGACACTTCCTTGCTAGGAAATAGCGACTGCAGATGTCTAGGTATCGTAGCAATAGAGTTCTAATGCTTCTTAAAACGCGATATCGCATCTCATTCCTGTGTTTCATAGTAAGATATAATATGATTCGCGAAGTGTCATGTATTCCTCGTTTACACTTCAAATGAATGTAAATGCGACACTTCCTTGCTAGGAAATAGCGTCTGCAGAATTCTAGGTATCGTAGCAATAGAGTTCAAATGCTTCTTGAAACGAGATATTGCATCTCATATCTATGTTTCATGATAAGATATAATATTCATTGCGAAGTGTTATGCGTTCCTCATCTATGATTCAAATGAATGTAAATGCGACACTTCCTTGCTAGGAAATAGCGTCTGCAGATGTCTAGGTATCGTAGCGATAGAGTTCTAATGCTTCCTAAAACGCGATATCGCATCTCATTTCTACGTTTCATGGTAAGATGTAATATGATTTGCGAAGTGTTATGTATTCGTCGTCTACACTTCAAATGAATGTAAATGTGACACTTCCTTGCAAGGAAATAGCGTTTGCAGATGTCTACGTATCGGAGCATTAGAGTTCTAATGCTTCATAAAACGCGATATCGCATCTCATTTCTATGTTTCATGGTAAGATATAATATGATTTGCGAAGTGTTATGTATTCCTCGTCTACACTTCAAATGAATGTGAATGCGATACTTCCTCGCTAGGAAATAGCGTTTGCAGATGTCTACGTATCGTAGCAATAGAGTTCTTATGCTTCTTAAAACGCGATATCGCATCTCATTTCTATGTTTCATGGTAAGATATAATATTCATTGCGAAGTGTTATGCATTCCTCGTCTGCGATTCAAATGAACGTAAATGCGACACTTCCTTGCAAGGAAATAGCGTCTGCAGATGTCTAGGTATCGTAGCGATAGAGTTCTAATGCTTCCTAAAACGCGATATCGCATCTCATTTCTACGTTTCATGGTAAGATATAATATGATTTGCGATGTGTCATGTATTCCTCGTCTACACTTCAAATGAATGTAAATGCGACACTTCCTTGCTAGGAAATAGCGTCTGAAGATGTCTAGGTATCGTAGCAATAGTGTTCTAATGCTTCTTAAGACGCGATGTCGCATCTCATTTCTATGTTTCATGGTAAGATATAATATGATTTGCGAAGTGTCATGTATTCCTCGTCTACACTTCAAATGAATGTAAATGCGACACTTCCTTGCTAGGAAATAGCGTCTGCAGATGTCTAGGTATCGTAGCAATAGAGTTCTAATGCTTCTTAAAACGCGATATCGCATCTCAATTCTATGTTTCATGGTAAGATATAACACGATTTGCGAAGTGTTATGTATTCCTCGCCTACACTTCAAATGAATGTAAATGCGACACTTCATTGCAAGGAAATAGCGTTTGTAGATGTCTACGTATCGTAGCAATAGATTTCTTATGCTTCTTAGAACGCGATATCGCTTCTCATTTCTATGTTTCATGGTAAGATATAATATGATTTGCGAAGTGTTATGTATTCCTCGTCTACACTTCAAATGAATGTAAATGCGACACTTCCTTGCAAGGAAATAGCGTCTGCAGATGTCTACGTATCGTAGCAATAGAGTTCTTATGATTCTTAAAACGCGATATCGCATCTCATTTCTATGTTTCATGGTAAGATATATTATGATTGCAAAGTGTTATGTATTCTTTGTCTACACTTCATATGAACGTTAATGCGACACTACCTTGCAAGGAAAGTGCGTTTGCAGATGTCTACGTATCGTAGCAATAGAGTTCTTATGCTTCTTAAAACGCGATATCGCATCTCATTTCTATGTTTCATGGTAAGATATAATATTCATTGCGAAGTGTTATGCATTCCTCGTCTGCGATTCAAATGAACGTAAATGCGACACTTCCTTGCAAGGAAATAGCGTTTGCAGATGTCTACGTATCGTAACAATAGAGTTCCTATGATTCTTAAAACGCGATATCGCATCTCATTTCTATGTTTCATGGTAAGATATAATATGATTTGCGAAGTGTCATGTATTCCTCGTCAACACTTCAAATGAATGTAAATGCGACACTTCCTTGCTAGGAAATAGCGACTGCAGATGTCTAGGTATCGTAGCAATAGAGTTCTAATGCTTCTTAAAACGCGATATCGCATCTCATTCCTGTGTTTCATAGTAAGATATAATATGATTCGCGAAGTGTCATGTATTCCTCGTTTACACTTCAAATGAATGTAAATGCGACACTTCCTTGCTAGGAAATAGCGTCTGCAGAATTCTAGGTATCGTAGCAATAGAGTTCAAATGCTTCTTGAAACGAGATATTGCATCTCATATCTATGTTTCATGATAAGATATAATATTCATTGCGAAGTGTTATGCGTTCCTCATCTATGATTCAAATGAATGTAAATGCGACACTTCCTTGCTAGGAAATAGCGTCTGCAGATGTCTAGGTATCGTAGCGATAGAGTTCTAATGCTTCCTAAAACGCGATATCGCATCTCATTTCTACGTTTCATGGTAAGATGTAATATGATTTGCGAAGTGTTATGTATTCGTCGTCTACACTTCAAATGAATGTAAATGTGACACTTCCTTGCAAGGAAATAGCGTTTGCAGATGTCTACGTATCGGAGCAATAGAGTTCTAATGCTTCATAAAACGCGATATCGCATCTCATTTCTATGTTTCATGGTAAGATATAATATGATTTGCGAAGTGTCATGTATTCCTCGTCTACACTTCAAATGAATGTAAATGCGAGACTTCCTTGCTAGGAAATAGCGTCTGCAGATGTCTAGGTATCGTGGAAATAGTGTTCTAATGCTTCTTAAGACGCGATATCGCATCTCATTTCTATGTTTCATGGTAAGATATAATATGATTTGCGAAGTGTTATGTATTCCTCGTCTACACTTCAAATGAATGTAAATGCGACACTTCCTTGCAAGGAAATAGCGTCTGCAAATGTCTACGTATCGTAGCAATAGAGTTCTTATGATTCTTAAAACGCGATATCGCATCTCATTTCTATGTTTCATGGTAAGATATAATATGATTTGCGAAGTGTTATGTATTCCTCGTCTACACTTCATATGAACGTTAATGCGACACTTCCTTGCAAGGAAAGTGCGTTTGCAGATGTCTACGTATCGTAGCAATAGAGTTCTTATGATTCCTAAAACGCGATATCGCATCTCATTTCTATGTTTCAGGTAAGATATAATATGATTTGCGTAGTGTTATGTGCTCCTCGTCTACACTTCAAATGAATGTAAATGCGACACTCCCTTGAAAGGAAATAGCGTCTGCAGATGTCTAGGTATCGTAGCGATAGAGTTCTAATGCTTCTCAAAACGCAATATCGCATCTCATTTCTATGTTTCATGGTAAGATATAATATGATTTGCGAAGTGTGATGTATTCCTCGTCTACACTTCAAATGAATGTAAATGCAACACTTCCTTGCAAGGAAATAGCGTTTGCAGATGTCTGCCTATCGTAGCAGTAGAGTTCTTATGCATCTTAAAACGCGATATCGCATCTCATTTCTATGTTTCATGGTAAGATATAATATTCATTGCGAAGTGTTATGCATTCCTCGTCTGCGATTCAAATGAACGTAAATGCGACACTTCCTTGCAAGGAAATAGCGTTGGCAGATGTCTACGTATCGTAACAATAGAGTTCCTATGATTCTTAAAACGCGATATCGCATCTCATTTCTATGTTTCATGGTAAGATATAATATGATTTGCGAAGTGTCAAGTATTCCTCGTCAACACTTCAAATGAATGTAAATGCGACACTTCCTTGCTAGGAAATAGCGACTGCAGATGTCTAGGTATCGTAGCAATAGAGTTCTAATGCTTCTTAAAACGCGATATCGCATCTCATTCCTGTGTTTCATAGTAAGATATAATATGATTCGCGAAGTGTCATGTATTCCTCGTTTACACTTCAAATGAATGTAAATGCGACACTTCCTTGCTAGGAAATAGCGTCTGCAGAATTCTAGGTATCGTAGCAATAGAGTTCAAATGCTTCTTGAAACGAGATATTGCATCTCATATCTATGTTTCATGATAAGATATAATATTCGTTGCGAAGTGTTATGCGTTCCTCATCTCTGATTCAAATGAATGTAAATGCGACACTTCCTTGCTAGGAAATAGCGTCTGCAGATGTCTAGGTATCGTAGCAATAGAGTTCTAATGCTTCTTAAAACGCGATATCGCATCTCAATTCTATGTTTCATGGTAAGATATAACACGATTTGCGAAGTGTTATGTATTCCTCGCCTACACTTCAAATGAATGTAAATGCGACACTTCATTGCAAGGAAATAGCGTTTGCAGATGTCTACGTATCGTAGCAATAGATTTCTTATGCTTCTTAGAACGCGATATCGCTTCTCATTTCTATGTTTCATGGTAAGATATAATATGATTTGCGAAGTGTTATGTATTCCTCGTCTACACTTCAAATGAATGTAAATGCGACACTTCCTTGCAAGGAAATAGCGTCTGCAGATGTCTACGTATCGTAGCAATAGTGTTCTTATGATTCTTAAAACGCGATATCGCATCTCATTTCTATGTTTCATGGTAAGATATATTATGATTGCAAAGTGTTATGTATTCTTTGTCTACACTTCATATGAACGTTAATGCGACACTACCTTGCAAGGAAAGTGCGTTTGCAGATGTCTACGTATCGTAGCAATAGAGTTCTTATGCTTCTTAAAACGCGATATCGCATCTCATTTCTATGTTTCATGGTAAGATATAATATTCATTGCGAAGTGTTATGCATTCCTCGTCTGCGATTCAAATGAACGTAAATGCGACACTTCCTTGCAAGGAAATAGCGTTTGCAGATGTCTACGTATCGTAACAATAGAGTTCCTATGATTCTTAAAACGCGATATCGCATCTCATTTCTATGTTTCATGGTAAGATATAATATGATTTGCGAAGTGTCATGTATTCCTCGTCAACACTTCAAATGAATGTAAATGCGACACTTCCTTGCTAGGAAATAGCGACTGCAGATGTCTAGGTATCGTAGCAATAGAGTTCTAATGCTTCTTAAAACGCGATATCGCATCTCATTCCTGTGTTTCATAGTAAGATATAATATGATTCGCGAAGTGTCATGTATTCCTCGTTTACACTTCAAATGAATGTAAATGCGACACTTCCTTGCTAGGAAATAGCGTCTGCAGAATTCTAGGTATCGTAGCAATAGAGTTCAAATGCTTCTTGAAACGAGATATTGCATCTCATATCTATGTTTCATGATAAGATATAATATTCATTGCGAAGTGTTATGCGTTCCTCATCTATGATTCAAATGAATGTAAATGCGACACTTCCTTGCTAGGAAGTAGCGTCTGCAGATGTCTAGGTATCGTAGCGATAGAGTTCTAATGCTTCCTAAAACGCGATATCGCATCTCATTTCTACGTTTCATGGTAAGATGTAATATGATTTGCGAAGTGTTATGTATTCGTCGTCTACACTTCAAATGAATGTAAATGTGACACTTCCTTGCAAGGAAATAGCGTTTGCAGATGTCTACGTATCGGAGCAATAGATTTCTAATGCTTCATAAAACGCGATATCGCATCTCATTTCTATGTTTCATGGTAAGATATAATATGATTTGCGAAGTGTCATGTATTCCTCGTCTACACTTCAAATGAATGTAAATGCGAGACTTCCTTGCTAGGAAATAGCGTCTGCAGATGTCTAGGTATCGTAGAAATAGTGTTCTAATGCTTCTTAAGACGCGATATCGCATCTCATTTCTATGTTTCATGGTAAGATATAATATGATTTGCGAAGTGTTATGTATTCCTCGTCTACACTTCAAATGAATGTAAATGCGACACTTCCTTGCAAGGAAATAGCGTCTGCAAATGTCTACGTATCGTAGCAATAGAGTTCTTATGATTCTTAAAACGCGATATCGCATCTCATTTCTATGTTTCATGGTAAGATATAATATGATTTGCGAAGTGTTATGTATTCCTCGTCTACACTTCATATGAACGTTAATGCGACACTTCCTTGCAAGGAAAGTGCGTTTGCAGATGTCTACGTATCGTAGCAATAGAGTTCTTATGATTCCTAAAACGCGATATCGCATCTCATTTCTATGTTTCAGGTAAGATATAATATGATTTGCGTAGTGTTATGTGCTCCTCGTCTACACTTCAAATGAATGTAAATGCGACACTCCCTTGAAAGGAAATAGCGTCTGCAGATGTCTAGGTATCGTAGCGATAGAGTTCTAATGCTTCTCAAAACGCAATATCGCATCTCATTTCTATGTTTCATGGTAAGATATAATATGATTTGCGAAGTGTGATGTATTCCTCGTCTACACTTCAAATGAATGTAAATGCAACACTTCCTTGCAAGGAAATAGCGTTTGCAGATGTCTGCCTATCGTAGCAGTAGAGTTCTTATGCATCTTAAAACGCGATATCGCATCTCATTTCTATGTTTCATGGTAAGATATAATATGATTTGCGTAGTGTTATGTGCTCCTCGTCTACACTTCAAATGAATGTAAATGCGACACTCCCTTGAAAGGAAATAGCGTCTGCAGATGTCTAGGTATCGTAGCGATAGAGTTCTAATGCTTCTCAAAACGCAATATCGCATCTCATTTCTATGTTTCATGGTAAGATATAATATGATTTGCGAAGTGTGATGTATTCCTCGTCTACACTTCAAATGAATGTAAATGCAACACTTCCTTGCAAGGAAATAGCGTTTGCAGATGTCTGCCTATCGTAGCAGTAGAGTTCTTATGCATCTTAAAACGCGATATCGCATCTCATTTCTATGTTTCATGGTAAGATATAATATTCATTGCGAAGTGTTATGCATTCCTCGTCTGCGATTCAAATGAACGTAAATGCGACACTTCCTTGCAAGGAAATAGCGTTGGCAGATGTCTACGTATCGTAACAATAGAGTTCCTATGATTCTTAAAACGCGATATCGCATCTCATTTCTATGTTTCATGGTAAGATATAATATGATTTGCGAAGTGTCAAGTATTCCTCGTCAACACTTCAAATGAATGTAAATGCGACACTTCCTTGCTAGGAAATAGCGACTGCAGATGTCTAGGTATCGTAGCAATAGAGTTCTAATGCTTCTTAAAACGCGATATCGCATCTCATTCCTGTGTTTCATAGTAAGATATAATATGATTCGCGAAGTGTCATGTATTCCTCGTTTACACTTCAAATGAATGTAAATACGACACTTCCTTGCTAGGAAATAGCGTCTGCAGAATTCTAGGTATCGTAGCAATAGAGTTCAAATGCTTCTTGAAACGAGATATTGCATCTCATATCTATGTTTCATGATAAGATATAATATTCATTGCGAAGTGTTATGCGTTCCTCATCTATGATTCAAATGAATGTAAATGCGACACTTCCTTGCTAGGAAATAGCGTCTGCAGATGTCTAGGTATCGTAGCGATAGAGTTCTAATGCTTCCTAAAACGCGATATCGCATCTCATTTCTACGTTTCATGGTAAGATGTAATATGATTTGCGAAGTGTTATGTATTCGTCGTCTTCACTTCAAATGAATGTAAATGTGACACTTCCTTGCAAGGAAATTGCGTTTGCAGATGTCTACGTATCGGAGCAATAGAGTTCTAATGCTTCATAAAACGCGATATCGCATCTCATTTCTATGTTTCATGGTAAGATATAATATGATTTGCGAAGTGTCATGTATTCCTCGTCTACACTTCAAATGAATGTAAATGCGAGACTTCCTTGCTAGGAAATAGCGTCTGCAGATGTCTAGGTATCGTGGAAATAGTGTTCTAATGCTACTTAAGACGCGATATCGCATCTCATTTCTATGTTTCATGGTAAGATATAATATGATTTGCGAAGTGTTATGTATTCCTCGTCTACACTTCAAATGAATGTAAATGCGACACTTCCTTGCAAGGAAATAGCGTCTGCAAATGTCTACGTATCGTAGCAATAGAGTTCTTATGATTCTTAAAACGCGATATCGCATCTCATTTCTATGTTTCATGGTAGGATATAATATGATTTGCGAAGTGTTATGTATTCCTCGTCTACACTTCATATGAACGTTAATGCGACACTTCCTTGCAAGGAAAGTGCGTTTGCAGATGTCTGCGTATCGTAGCAATAGAGTTCTTATGATTCCTAAAACGCGATATCGCATCTCATTTCTATGTTTCAGGTAAGATATAATATGATTTGCGTAGTGTTATGTGCTCCTCGTCTACACTTCAAATGAATGTAAATGCGACACTCCCTTGAAAGGAAATAGCGTCTGCAGATGTCTAGGTATCGTAGCGATAGAGTTCTAATGCTTCTCAAAACGCAATATCGCATCTCATTTCTATGTTTCATGGTAAGATATAATATGATTTGCGAAGTGTGATGTATTCCTCGTCTACACTTCAAATGAATGTAAATGCAACACTTCCTTGCAAGGAAATAGCGTTTGCAGATGTCTGCCTATCGTAGCAGTAGAGTTCTTATGCATCTTAAAACGCGATATCGCATCTCATTTCTATGTTTCATGGTAAGATATAATATTCATTGCGAAGTGTTATGCATTCCTCGTCTGCGATTCAAATGAACGTAAATGCGACACTTCCTTGCAAGGAAATAGCGTTGGCAGATGTCTACGTATCGTAACAATAGAGTTCCTATGATTCTTAAAACGCGATATCGCATCTCATTTCTATGTTTCATGGTAAGATATAATATGATTTGCGAAGTGTCAAGTATTCCTCGTCAACACTTCAAATGAATGTAAATGCGACACTGCCTTGCTAGGAAATAGCGACTGCAGATGTCTAGGTATCGTAGCAATAGAGTTCTAATGCTTCTTAAAACGCGATATCGCATCTCATTCCTGTGTTTCATAGTAAGATATAATATGATTCGCGAAGTGTCATGTATTCCTCGTTTACACTTCAAATGAATGTAAATGCGACACTTCCTTGCTAGGAAATAGCGTCTGCAGAATTCTAGGTATCGTAGCAATAGAGTTCAAATGCTTCTTGAAACGAGATATTGCATCTCATATCTATGTTTCATGATAAGATATAATATTCGTTGCGAAGTGTTATGCGTTCCTCATCTCTGATTCAAATGAATGTAAATGCGACACTTCCTTGCTAGGAAATAGCGTCTGCAGATGTCTAGGTATCGTAGCAATAGAGTTCTAATGCTTCTTAAAACGCGATATCGCATCTCAATTCTATGTTTCATGGTAAGATATAACACGATTTGCGAAGTGTTATGTATTCCTCGCCTACACTTCAAATGAATGTAAATGCGACACTTCATTGCAAGGAAATAGCGTTTGCAGATGTCTACGTATCGTAGCAATAGATTTCTTATGCTTCTTAGAACGCGATATCGCTTCTCATTTCTATGTTTCATGGTAAGATATAATATGATTTGCGAAGTGTTATGTATTCCTCGTCTACACTTCAAATGAATGTAAATGCGACACTTCCTTGCAAGGAAATAGCGTCTGCAGATGTCTACGTATCGTAGCAATAGAGTTCTTATGATTCTTAAAACGCGATATCGCATCTCATTTCTATGTTTCATGGTAAGATATATTATGATTGCAAAGTGTTATGTATTCTTTGTCTACACTTCATATGAACGTTAATGCGACACTACCTTGCAAGGAAAGTGCGTTTGCAGATGTCTACGTATCGTAGCAATAGAGTTCTTATGCTTCTTAAAACGCGATATCGCATCTCATTTCTATGTTTCATGGTAAGATATAATATTCATTGCGAAGTGTTATGCATTCCTCGTCTGCGGTTCAAATGAACGTAAATGCGACACTTCCTTGCAAGGAAATAGCGTTTGCAGATGTCTACGTATCGTAACAATAGAGTTCCTATGATTCTTAAAACGCGATATCGCATCTCATTTCTATGTTTCATGGTAAGATATAATATGATTTGCGAAGTGTCATGTATTCCTCGTCAACACTTCAAATGAATGTAAATGCGACACTTCCTTGCTAGGAAATAGCGACTGCAGATGTCTAGGTATCGTAGCAATAGAGTTCTAATGCTTCTTAAAACGCGATATCGCATCTCATTCCTGTGTTTCATAGTAAGATATAATATGATTCGCGAAGTGTCATGTATTCCTCGTTTACACTTCAAATGAATGTAAATGCGACACTTCCTTGCTAGGAAATAGCGTCTGCAGAATTCTAGGTATCGTAGCAATAGAGTTCAAATGCTTCTTGAAACGAGATATTGCATCTCATATCTATGTTTCATGATAAGATATAATATTCATTGCGAAGTGTTATGCGTTCCTCATCTATGATTCAAATGAATGTAAATGCGACACTTCCTTGCTAGGAAATAGCGTCTGCAGATGTCTAGGTATCGTAGCGATAGAGTTCTAATGCTTCCTAAAACGCGATATCGCATCTCATTTCTACGTTTCATGGTAAGATGTAATATGATTTGCGAAGTGTTATGTATTCGTCGTCTACACTTCAAATGAATGTAAATGTGACACTTCCTTGCAAGGAAATAGCGTTTGCAGATGTCTACGTATCGGAGCAATAGAGTTCTAATGCTTCATAAAACGCGATATCGCATCTCATTTCTATGTTTCATGGTAAGATATAATATGATTTGCGAAGTGTCATGTATTCCTCGTCTACACTTCAAATGAATGTAAATGCGAGACTTCCTTGCTAGGAAATAGCGTCTGCAGATGTCTAGGTATCGTAGAAATAGTGTTCTAATGCTTCTTAAGACGCGATATCGCATCTCATTTCTATGTTTCATGGTAAGATATAATATGATTTGCGAAGTGTTATGTATTCCTCGTCTACACTTCAAATGAATGTAAATGCGACACTTCCTTGCAAGGAAATAGCGTCTGCAAATGTCTACGTATCGTAGCAATAGAGTTCTTATGATTCTTAAAACGCGATATCGCATCTCATTTCTATGTTTCATGGTAAGATATAATATGATTTGCGAAGTGTTATGTATTCCTCGTCTACACTTCATATGAACGTTAATGCGACACTTCCTTGCAAGGAAAGTGCGTTTGCAGATGTCTACGTATCGTAGCAATAGAGTTCTTATGATTCCTAAAACGCGATATCGCATCTCATTTCTATGTTTCAGGTAAGATATAATATGATTTGCGTAGTGTTATGTGCTCCTCGTCTACACTTCAAATGAATGTAAATGCGACACTCCCTTGAAAGGAAATAGCGTCTGCAGATGTCTAGGTATCGTAGCGATAGAGTTCTAATGCTTCTCAAAACGCAATATCGCATCTCATTTCTATGTTTCATGGTAAGATATAATATGATTTGCGAAGTGTGATGTATTCCTCGTCTACACTTCAAATGAATGTAAATGCAACACTTCCTTGCAAGGAAATAGCGTTTGCAGATGTCTGCCTATCGTAGCAGTGGAGTTCTTATGCATCTTAAAACGCGATATCGCATCTCATTTCTATGTTTCATGGTAAGATATAATATTCATTGCGAAGTGTTATGCATTCCTCGTCTGCGATTCAAATGAACGTAAATGCGACACTTCCTTGCAAGGAAATAGCGTTGGCAGATGTCTACGTATCGTAACAATAGAGTTCCTATGATTCTTAAAACGCGATATCGCATCTCATTTCTATGTTTCATGGTAAGATATAATATGATTTGCGAAGTGTCAAGTATTCCTCGTCAACACTTCAAATGAATGTAAATGCGACACTTCCTTGCTAGGAAATAGCGACTGCAGATGTCTAGGTATCGTAGCAATAGAGTTCTAATGCTTCTTAAAACGCGATATCGCATCTCATTCCTGTGTTTCATAGTAAGATATAATATGATTCGCGAAGTGTCATGTATTCCTCGTTTACACTTCAAATGAATGTAAATGCGACACTTCCTTGCTAGGAAATAGCGTCTGCAGAATTCTAGGTATCGTAGCAATAGAGTTCAAATGCTTCTTGAAACGAGATATTGCATCTCATATCTATGTTTCATGATAAGATATAATATTCGTTGCGAAGTGTTATGCGTTCCTCATCTCTGATTCAAATGAATGTAAATGCGACACTTCCTTGCTAGGAAATAGCGTCTGCAGATGTCTAGGTATCGTAGCGATAGAGTTCTAATGCTTCCTAAAACGCGATATCGCATCTCATTTCTACGTTTCATGGTAAGATGTAATATGATTTGCGAAGTGTTATGTATTCGTCGTCTACACTTCAAATGAATGTAAATGTGACACTTCCTTGCAAGGAAATAGCGTTTGCAGATGTCTACGTATCGGAGCAATAGAGTTCTAATGCTTCATAAAACGCGATATCGCATCTCATTTCTATGTTTCATGGTACGATATAATATGATTTGCGAAGTGTCATGTATTCCTCGTCTACACTTCAAATGAATGTGACTGCGATATTTCCTCGCTAGGAAATAGCGTTTGCACATGTCTACGTATCGTAGCAGTAGCTTTCTTATGCTTCTTAAAACGCGATATCGCATCTCATTTCTATGTTTCATGGTAAGATGTAATATGATTTGCGAAGTGTTATGTATTCCTCCTCTACACTTCAAATGAATGTAAGTGCGACACTTCCTTGCAAGGAAATAGCGTTTGCTGATGTCTACGTATCGAAGAAACAGAGTTCAAGTGCTTCTTAAAACGAGATATTGCATCTCATATCTATGTTTCATGATAAGATATAATATTCATTGCGAAGTGTTATACATTCCTCGTCTACGATTCAAATGAATGTAAATGCGAAACTTCCTTGCAAAGAAATAGCGTTTGCAGATGTCAATGTATCGTAGCAATAGATTTCTAATGCTTCTTATAACGCGATATCGCATCTCATTTCTATGTTTCATGGTAAGTTTTAATATGATTTGCGAAGTGTTATGTATTCCTCGTCTACACTTCAAATGAATGTAAATGCGTCACTTCCATGCTAGGAAATAGCGTCTGCTTATGTCTAGGTATCGTAGCGATAGAGTTCTAATGCTTCTCAAAACGCAATATCGCATCTCATTTCTATGTTTCATGGTAAGATATAACATGATTTGCGAAGTGTTATGTATTCCTCGTCTACACATCAAATGAATGTGAATGCGATACTTCCTCGCTAGGAAATAGCGTTTGCAGATGTCTACCTATCGTTGCAATAGCTTTCTGATGCTTCTTAAAACGCGATATCGCATCTCATTTCTATGTTTCATAGTAAGATATAATATGATTTGCGAAGTGTCACGTATTCCTCGTCTACACTGCAAATGAATGTAAATGCGACACTTCGTTGCTAGGAATTAGCGTCTGCAGAATTCTAGGTATCGTAGCAATAGAGTTCAAATGCTTCTTAAAACGAGATATTGCATCTCATATCTATGTTTCATGATAAGATATAATATTCATTGCGAAGTGTTATGCGTTCCTCATCTATGATTCAAATGAATGTAAATGCGACACTTCCTTGCTAGGAAATAGCGTCTGCAGATGTCTAGGTATCGTTGCAATAGCTTTCTAATGCTTCTTAAAACGCGATATCGCATCTCATTTCTATGTTTCATGGTACGATATAATATGATTTGCGAAGTGTCATGTATTCCTCGTCTACACTTCAAATGAATGTGACTGC
Source organism: Xylocopa sonorina (assembly GCF_050948175.1). Lineage (NCBI taxonomy): Eukaryota > Metazoa > Arthropoda > Insecta > Hymenoptera > Apidae > Xylocopa > Xylocopa sonorina. The sequence goes on from NW_027490234.1 coordinate 271,500, forward strand.
GATATTTCCTCGCTAGGAAATAGCGTTTGCAGGTGTCTACCTATTGTAGCAATAGAATTCTAATGCATCTTAAAACGCGATATCGCATCACATTTCTATGTTTCATGGTAAGATGTAATATGATTTGCGAAGTGTTATGTATTCCTCCTCTACACTTCAAATGAATGTAAGTGCGACACTTCCTTGCAAGGAAATAGCGTTTGCAGGTGTCTACCTATTGTAGCAATAGAATTCTAATGCATCTTAAAACGCGATATCGCATCACATTTCTATGTTTCATGGTAAGATGTAATATGATTTGCGAAGTGTCATGTATTCCTCGTCTACACTTCAAATGAATGTAAATGCGAGACTTCCTTGCTAGGAAATAGCGTCTGCAGATGTCTAGGTATCGTAGCAATAGTGTTCTAATGCTTCTTAAGACGTGTAATCGCATCTCATTTCTATGTTTCATGGTAAGATATTATATGATTTGCGAAGTGTAATGTATTCCTCGTCTAAACTTCAAATGAATGTAAATGCGACACTTCATTGCAAGGAAATAGCGTTTGCAGATGTCTACGTATCGTAGCAATAGATTTCTAATGCTTCTTAGAACGCGATATCGCTTCTCATTTCTATGTTTCATGGTAAGATATAATATGATTTGCGAAGTGTTATGTATTCCTCGTCTACACTTCAAATGAATGTAAATGCGACACTTCCTTGCAAGGAAATAGCGTCTGCAGATGTCTACGTATCGTAGCAATAGAGTTCTTATGATTCTTAAAACGCGATATCGCATCTCATTTCTATGTTTCATGGTAAGATATAATATGATTTGCGAAGTGTGATGTATTCCTCGTCTACACTTCAAATGAATGTAAATGCGACACTTCCTTGCTAGGAAATAGCATCTGCAGATGTCTAGGTATCGTAGCAATAGAGTTCTAATGCTTCTTAAAACGCGATATCGCATCTCAATTCTATGTTTCATGGTAAGATATAACACGATTTGCGAAGTGTTATGTATTCCTTGCCTACACTTCAAATGAATGTAAATGCGACACTTCCTTGCAAGGAAATAGCGTTTGCAGATGTCTACGTATCGAAGCAATAGATTTCAAATGCTTCTTCAAAAGAGATATTGCATCTCATATCTATGTTTCATGGTAAGATATAATATGATTTGCGAAGTCTTATGTATTCCTCGTCTACACTTCAAATGAATGTAAATGCGACACTTCCTTGGTAGGAAATTGCGTCTGCAGATGTCTAGGTATCGTAGCAATAGAGTTCTAATGCTTCCTAAACGCGATATCGCATCTCATTTCTATGTTTCATGGTAAGATATAATATGATTTGCGAAGTGTTATGTATTTCTCGTCTACACTTCAAATGAACGTAAATGCGACACTTCCTTGCAAGGAAATAGCGTTTGCAGGTGTCTACCTATCGTAGCAATAGAATTCTAATGCATCTTAAAACGCGATATCGCATCTCATTTCTATGTTTCATGGTAAGATATAATATGATTTGCGAAGTGGCATGTATTCCTCGTCTACACTTCAAATGAATGTAAATGCGACACTTCCTTGCTAGGAAATAGCGTCTGCAGATGTCTAGGTATCGTAGCAATAGTGTTCTAATGCTTCTTAAGACGCGATATCGCATCTCATTTCTATGTTTCGTGGTAAGATATAATATGATTTGCGAAGTCTTATGTATTCCTCGTCTACACTTCAAATGAATGTAAATGCGACACTTCCTTGGTAGGAAATAGCGTCTGCAGATGTCTAGGTATCGTAGCAAAAGAGTTCTAATGCTTCTTAAAACGCGATATCGCATCTCATTTCTATGTTTCATGGTAAGATATAACATGATTTGCGAAGTGTTATGTATTCCTCGTCTATACTTCAAATGAATGTAAATGCGACACTTCCTTGCTAGGAAATAGCGTCTGCAGATGTCTAGGTATCGTAGCAATAGAGTTCTAATGCTTCCTAAAACGCGATATCGCATCTCATTTCTACGTTTCATGGTAAGATGTAATATGATTTGCGAAGTGTTATGTATTCGTCGTCTACACTTCAAATGAATGTAAATGTGACACTTCCTTGCAAGGAAATAGCGTTTGCAGATGTCTACGTATCGTAGCAATAGATTTCTAATGCTTCTTAGAACGCGATATCGCTTCTCATTTCTATGTTTCATGGTAAGATATAATATGATTTGCGAAGTGTTATGTATTCTTCGTCTACACTTCAAATGAATGTAAATGCGACACTTCCTAGCAAGGAGATAGCGTTTGCAGATGTCTACGTATCTTAGAAATAGTGTTCTAATGCTTCTTAAAACGCGATATCGCATCTCATTTCCATGTTTCATGGTAAGATATAATATGATTTGCGAAGTGTTATGTATTCCTCGTATACACTTCATATGAATGTTAATGCGACACTTCCTTGCAAGGAAAGAGCGTTTGCAGATTTCTGTGTATCGTAGCTATAGAGTTCTTATGATTCTTAAAACGCGATATCGCATCTCATTTCTATGTTTCATGGTAAGATATAATGTGATTTGCGAAGTGTTATGTATTCTTCGTCTACACTTCAAATGAATGTAAATGCGACACTTCCTAGCAAGGAAATAGCGTTTGCAGATGTCTACGTATCTTAGCAATAGTGTTCTAATGCTTCTTAAAACGCGATATCGAATCTCTTTTCCATGTTTCATGGTAAGAAATAATATGATTTGCGAAGTGTTATGTATTCCTCGTGTACACTTCATATGAATGTTAATGCGACACTTCCTTGCAAGGAAAGAGCGTTTCAAGATGTCTAAGTATCGTAGCAATAGAGTTCTTATGATACTTAAAACGCGATATCGCATTTCATTTCTATGTTTCATGGTAAGATATAATATGATTTGCGAAGTGTGTGTATTGCACGTCTACAATTCATATGAATGTAAATGCGTCACTTCCTTGCTAGGAAATAGCGTCTGCAGATGTCTAGGTATCGTAGCAATAGAGTTCAAGTGCTTCTTAAAACGAGATATTGCATCTCATATCTATGTTTCATGATAAGATATAATATTCATTGCGAAGTGTTATGCATTCCTCGTCTACGATTCAAATGAATGTAAATGCGACTCTTCCTTGCAAGGAAATAGCGTTTGCAGATGTCTACGTATCGTAGCAATAGAGTACTTATGATTCTTAAAACGCGATATAGCATCTCATTTCTATGTTTCATGGTAAGATATAATATAATTTGCGAAGTACTATGTATTCCTCGTCTACACTTCAAATGAATGTGAATGCGACACTTCCTCGCTAGGAAATAGCGTTTGGAGATGTCTACGTATCGTAGCAATAGATTTCTAATGCTTCTTAAAACGCGATATCGCATCTCATTTCTATGTTTCATGGTAAGATATAATATGATTTGCGAAGTGTTATGTATTCTTCGTCTACACTTCAAATGAATGTAAATGCGACACTTCCAAGCAAGGAAATATCGTTTGCAGATGTCTACGTATCTTAGCAATGGTGTTCTAATGCTTCTTAAAACGCGATATCGCAACTCATTTCCATGTTTCATGGTAAGATATAATATGATTTGCGAAGTGTTATGTACTCCTCTTCTACACTTCAAATGAATGTAAATGCGACACTTCCTTGAAAGGAAATAGCGTCTGCAGATGTCTAGGTATCGTAGCGATAGGGTTCTAATGCTTCTCAAAACGCAATATCGCATCTCATTTCTATGTTTCATGGTAAGATATAATATGATTTGCGAAGTGTGATGTATTCCTCGTCTACACTTCAAATGAATGTAAATGCGACACTTCCTTGCAAGGAAATAGCGTTTGCAGATGTCTACCTATCGTAGCAGTAGAGTTCTAATGCTTATTAAAACGCGATATCGCATTTCATTTCTATGTTTCATGGTAAGATATAATATGATTTGCGAAGTGTGTGTATTCCACGTCTACACTTCAAATGAATGTAAATTCGACACTTCCTTGCAAAGAAATAGCGTTTGCAGATGTCTACGTATCGTAGCAATAGATTTCAAATGCTTCTTAAAACGCGATATCGCATCACATTTCTATGTTTCATGGTAAGATATAATATGATTTGCGTAGTGTTATGTATTCCTCGTCTACACTTCAAATGAATGTAAATGCGACACTTCCTTGCTAGGAAATAGCGTCTGCAGATGTCTAGGTATCGTAGCAATAGTGTTCTAATGCTTCTTAAAACGCGATATCGCATCTCATTACCATGTTTCATGGTAAGATATAATATGATTTGCGATGTGTTATGTATTCCTCGTGTACACTTCATATGAATGTTAATGCGACACTTCCTTGCAAGGAAAGAGCGTTTGCAGATTTCTGCGTATCGTAGCTATAGAGCTCTTATGATACTTAAAACGCGATATCGCACTTCATTTCTATGTTTCATGGTAAGATATAATATGATTTGCGAAGTGTGTGTATTCCACGTCTACATTTCAAATGAATGTAAATGCGACTCTTCCTTGCAAAGAAATAGCGTTTGCAGATGTCTACGTATCGTAGCAATAGATTTCAAATGCTTCTTAAAACGCGATATCGCATCACATTTCTATGTTTCATGGTAAGATATAGTATGATTTGCGTAGTGTTATGTATTCCTCGTCTACACTTCATATGAATGTAAATGCGGCACTTCCTTGCTAGGAAATAGCGTCTGCAGATGTCTAGGTATCGTAGCCATAGAGTTCAAATGCTTCTTAAAACGAGATATTGCATCTCATATCTATGTTTCATGATAAGATATAATTTTCATTGCGAAGTGTTATGCATTCCTCGTCTACGATTCAAATGAATGTAAATGCGACTCTTCCTTGCAAGGAAATAGCGTTTGCAGATGTTTACGTATCGTAGCAATAGAGTTCTTATGATTCTTAAAACGCGATATAGCATCTCATTTCTATGTTTCATGGTAAGATATAATATGATTTGCGAAGTGTTATATGTTCCTCGTCTACACGTCAAATGAATGTAAATGCGACACTTCCTTGCTAGGAAATAGCGTCTGCAGATATCTAGGTATCGTAGCGATAGAGTTCTAATGCTTCTTAAAACGCGATATCGCATCCCATTTCTATGTTTCATGGTAAGATATAATATGATTTGCGAAGTGTTATGTATTCCTCGTCTACACTTCAAATGAATGTAAATGCGACACTTCCTAGCAAGGAAATAGCGTTTGCAGATGTCTACGTATCGTAAGAATAGTGTTCGAATGCTTCTTAAAACGCGATATCGCACCTCATTTCCATGTTTCATGGTAAGATATAATATGATTTGCGAAGTGTTATGTATTCCTCGTCTACACTTCATATGAATGTTAATGCGACACTTCCTTGCAAGGAAAGAGCGTTTGCAGATGTCTAAGTATCGTAGCAATAGAGTTCTTATGATTCTTAAAACGCGAAATCGCATCTCATTTCTATGTTTCATGGTAAGATATAATATGATTTGCGAAGTGTTATGTACTCCTCGTCTACACTTCAAATGAATGTAAATGCGACACTTCCTTGAAAGTAAATAGCGTCTGCAGATGTCTAGGTATCGTAGCGATAGAGTTCTAATGCTTCTTAAAACGCGATATCGCATCTCATTTCTATGTTTCATGGTAAGATATAATTTGGTTTGCGAAGTGTGATGTATTCCTCGTCTACACTTCAAATGAATGTAAATGCGACACTTCCTTGCAAGGAAATAGCGTTTGCAGATGTCTACCTATCGTAGCAGTAGTGTTCTAATGCTTATTAAAACGCGATAACGCATCTCATTTCTATGTTTCATGGTAAGATATAATATGATTTGCGAAGTGTGTGTATTCCACGTCTACACTTCAAAAGAATGTAAATGCGACACTTGCTTGCAAAGAAATAGCGTTTGCAGATGTCTACCTATCGTAGCAATAGGGTTCTATTGCTTCTTAAAACGCGATATCGCACCTCATTTCTATGTTTCATGGTAAGATATAATATGATTTGCGAAGTGTTATGTATTCCTCGTCTACACTTCATATGAATGTAAATGCGACACTTCCTTGGTAGGAAATAGCGTTTGCAGATGTCTACGTATCGTAGCAATAGTGTTCTTATGATTCTTAAAACGCGATATCGCATCTCATTTCTATGTTTCATGGTAAGATATAATATGATTTGCGAAGTGTTATATATTCCTCGTCTACACTTCAAATGAATGTAAATGCGACACATCCTTGCAAGGAAATAGCGTTTGCAGAAGTCTACGTATCGTAGCAATAGAGTTCTTATGATTCTCAAAACGCGATATCGCATCTCACTTCTATGTTTCATGGTAAGATATAATATGATTTGCGAAGTGTTATGTATTCCTCGTCTACACTTCAAATGAATGTAAATGCGACACTTCCTTGCAAGGATATAGCGTTTGCAGATTACTGCGTTTCGCAGCTATAGAGTTCTTATGATTCTTAAAACGCGATATCGCATCTCATTTCTATGTTTCATGGTAAGATATAATATGATTTGCGAAGTGTTATGTATTCTTCGTCTACACTTCAAATGAATGTAAATGCGACACTTCCAAGCAAGGAAATATCGTTTGCAGATGTCTACGTATCTTAGCAATGGTGTTCTAATGCTTCTTAAAACGCGATATCGCAACTCATTTCCATGTTTCATGGTAAGATATAATATGATTTGCGAAGTGTTATGTACTCCTCGTCTACACTTCAAATGAATGTAAATGCGACACTTCCTTGAAAGGAAATAGCGTCTGCAGATGTCTAGGTATCGTAGCGATAGGGTTCTAATGCTTCTCAAAACGCAATATCGCATCTCATTTCTATGTTTCATGGTAAGATATAATATGATTTGCGAAGTGTGATGTATTCCTCGTCTACACTTCAAATGAATGTAAATGCGACACTTCCTTGCAAGGAAATAGCGTTTGCAGATGTCTACCTATCGTAGCAGTAGAGTTCTAATGCTTATTAAAACGCGATATCGCATTTCATTTCTATGTTTCATGGTAAGATATAATATGATTTGCGAAGTGTGTGTATTCCACGTCTACACTTCAAATGAATGTAAATTCGACACTTCCTTGCAAAGAAATAGCGTTTGCAGATGTCTACGTATCGTAGCAATAGATTTCAAATGCTTCTTAAAACGCGATATCGCATCACATTTCTATGTTTCATGGTAAGATATAATATGATTTGCGTAGTGTTATGTATTCCTCGTCTACACTTCAAATGAATGTAAATGCGACACTTCCTTGCTAGGAAATAGCGTCTGCAGATGTCTAGGTATCGTAGCAATAGTGTTCTAATGCTTCTTAAAACGCGATATCGCATCTCATTACCATGTTTCATGGTAAGATATAATATGATTTGCGATGTGTTATGTATTCCTCGTGTACACTTCATATGAATGTTAATGCGACACTTCCTTGCAAGGAAAGAGCGTTTGCAGATTTCTGCGTATCGTAGCTATAGAGCTCTTATGATACTTAAAACGCGATATCGCACTTCATTTCTATGTTTCATGGTAAGATATAATATGATTTGCGAAGTGTGTGTATTCCACGTCTACATTTCAAATGAATGTAAATGCGACACTTCCTTGCAAAGAAATAGCGTTTGCAGATGTCTACGTATCGTAGCAATAGATTTCAAATGCTTCTTAAAACGCGATATCGCATCACATTTCTATGTTTCATGGTAAGATATAGTATGATTTGCGTAGTGTTATGTATTCCTCGTCTACACTTCATATGAATGTAAATGCGGCACTTCCTTGCTAGGAAATAGCGTCTGCAGATGTCTAGGTATCGTAGCCATAGAGTTCATATGCTTCTTAAAACGAGATATTGCATCTCATATCTATGTTTCATGATAAGATATAATTTTCATTGCGAAGTGTTATGCATTCCTCGTCTACGATTCAAATGAATGTAAATGCGACTCTTCCTTGCAAGGAAATAGCGTTTGCAGATGTTTACGTATCGTAGCAATAGAGTTCTTATGATTCTTAAAACGCGATATAGCATCTCATTTCTATGTTTCATGGTAAGATATAATATGATTTGCGAAGTGTTATATATTCCTCGTCTACACGTCAAATGAATGTAAATGCGACACTTCCTTGCTAGGAAATAGCGTCTGCAGATATCTAGGTATCGTAGCGATAGAGTTCTAATGCTTCTTAAAACGCGATATCGCATCCCATTTCTATGTTTCATGGTAAGATATAATATGATTTGCGAAGTGTTATGTATTCCTCGTCTACACTTCAAATGAATGTAAATGCGACACTTCCTAGCAAGGAAATAGCGTTTGCAGATGTCTACGTATCGTAAGAATAGTGTTCGAATGCTTCTTAAAACGCGATATCGCACCTCATTTCCATGTTTCATGGTAAGATATAATATGATTTGCGAAGTGTTATGTATTCCTCGTCTACACTTCATATGAATGTTAATGCGACACTTCCTTGCAAGGAAAGAGCGTTTGCAGATGTCTAAGTATCGTAGCAATAGAGTTCTTATGATTCTTAAAACGCGAAATCGCATCTCATTTCTATGTTTCATGGTAAGATATAATATGATTTGCGAAGTGTTATGTACTCCTCGTCTACACTTCAAATGAATGTAAATGCGACACTTCCTTGAAAGTAAATAGCGTCTGCAGATGTCTAGGTATCGTAGCGATAGAGTTCTAATGCTTCTTAAAACGCGATATCGCATCTCATTTCTATGTTTCATGGTAAGATATAATTTGGTTTGCGAAGTGTGATGTATTCCTCGTCTACACTTCAAATGAATGTAAATGCGACACTTCCTTGCAAGGAAATAGCGTTTGCAGATGTCTACCTATCGTAGCAGTAGTGTTCTAATGCTTATTAAAACGCGATAACGCATCTCATTTCTATGTTTCATGGTAAGATATAATATGATTTGCGAAGTGTGTGTATTCCACGTCTACACTTCAAAAGAATGTAAATGCGACACTTGCTTGCAAAGAAATAGCGTTTGCAGATGTCTACCTATCGTAGCAATAGGGTTCTATTGCTTCTTAAAACGCGATATCGCACCTCATTTCTATGTTTCATGGTAAGATATAATATGATTTGCGAAGTGTTATGTATTCCTCGTCTACACTTCATATGAATGTAAATGCGACACTTCCTTGGTAGGAAATAGCGTTTGCAGATGTCTACGTATCGTAGCAATAGTGTTCTTATGATTCTTACAACGCGATATCGCATCTCATTTCCATGTTTCATGGTAAGATATAATATGATTTGCGAAGTGTTATGTATTCCTCGTCTACACTTCATATGAATGTTAATGCGACACTTCCTAGCAAGGAAATAGCGTTTGCAGATGTCCACGTATCTTAGCAATAGTGTTCTAATGCTTCTTAAAACGCGATATCGAATCTCATTTCCATGTTTCATGGTGAGAAATAATATGATTTGCGATGTGTTATGTATTCCTCGTGTACACTTCATATGAATGTTAATGCGACACTTCCTTGCAAGGAAAGAGCGTTTCAAGATGTCTAAGTATCGTAGCAATAGAGTTCTTATGATACTTAAAACGCGATATCGCATTTCATTTCTATGGTTCATGGTAAGATATAATATGATTTGCGAAGTGTGTGTATTCCACGTCTACACTTCATATGAATGTAAATGCGGCACTTCCTTGCTAGGAAACAGCGTCTGCAGATGTCTAGGTATCGTAGCAGTAGAGTTCTAATGCTTCTTAAAACGAGATATTGCATCTCATATCTATGTTTCATGATAAGATATAATATTCATTGCGAAGTGTTATGCATTCCTCGTCTACGATTCAAATGAATGTAAATGCGACTCTTCCTTGCAAGGAAATAGCGTTTCAAGATGTCTAAGTATCGTAGCAATAGAGTTCTTATGATACTTAAAACGCGATATCGCATTTCATTTCTATGGTTCATGGTAAAATATAATATGATTTGCGTAGTGTTATGTATTCCTCGTCTACACTTCAAATGAATGTAAATGCGGCACTTCCTTGCTAGGAAATAGCGTCTGCAGATGTCTAGGTATCGTAGCAATAGAGTTCAAGTGCTTCTTAAAACGAGATATTGCATCTCATATCTATGTTTCATGATAAGATATAATATTCATTGCGAAGTGTTATGCATTCCTCGTCTACGATTCAAATGAATGTAAATGCGACTCTTCCTTGCAAGGAAATAGCGTTTGCAGATGTCTACGTATCGTAGCAATAGAGTTCTTATGATTCTTAAAACGCGATATAGCATCTCATTTCTATGTTTCATGGTAAGATATAATATAATTTGCGAAGTACTATGTATTCCTCGTCTACACTTCAAATGAATGTGAATGCGACACTTCCTCGCTAGGAAATAGCGTTTGCAGATGTCTACGTATCGTAGCAATAGATTTCTAATGCTTCTTAAAACGCGATATCGCATCTCATTTCTATGTTTCATGGTAAGATATAATATGATTTGCGAAGTGTTATATATTCCTCGTCTACACTTCAAATGAATGTAAATGCGACACATACTTGCAAGGAAATAGCGTTTGCAGATTTCTGCGTATCGTAGCTATAGTGTTCTTATGATTCTTAAAACGCGATATCGCATCTCATTTCCATGTTTCATGGTAAGATATAATATGATTTGCGAAGTGTTATGTATTCCTCGTCTACACTTCATATGAATGTTAATGCGACACTTCCTTGCAAGGAAAGAGCGTTTGCAGATGTCTAAGTATCGTAGCAATAGAGTTCTTACGATTCTTAAAACGCGAAATCGCATCTCATTTCTATGTTTCATGGTAAGATATAATATGATTTGCGAAGTGTTATGTACTCCTCGTCTACACTTCAAATGAATGTAAATGTTACACTTCCTTGAAAGGAAATAGCGTCTGCAGATGTCTAGGTATCGCAGCTATAGAGTTCTAATGATTCTTAAAACGCGATATCGCATCTCATTTCTATGTTTCATGGTAAGATATAATATGATTTGCGAAGTGTCATGTATTCCTCGTCTACACTTCAAATGAATGTAAATGCGACACTTCCTTGCTAGGAAATAGCGTCTGCAGATGTCTAGGTATCGTAGCAATAGAGTTCTAATGCTTCTTAAAACGCGATATCGCATCTCATTTCTATGTTTCATGGTAAGATATAATATGATTTGCGAAGTGTTATGTACTCCTCGTCTACACTTCAAATGAATGTAAATGTTACACTTCCTTGAAAGGAAATAGCGTCTGCAGATGTCTAGGTATCGTAGCGATAGAGTTCTAATGCTTATTAAAACGCGATAACGCATCTCATTTCTATGTTTCATGGTAAGATATAATATGATTTGCGAAGTGTGTGTATTCCACGTCTACACTTCAAAAGAATGTAAATGCGACACTTCCTTGCAAAGAAATAGCGTTTGCAGATGTCTACCTATCGTAGCAATAGGGTTCTAATGCTTCTTAAAACGCGATATCGCACCTCATTTCTATGTTTCATGGCAAGATATAATATGATTTGCGAAGTGTTGTGTATTCCTCGTCTACACTTCATATGAATGTAAATGCGACACTTCCTTGGTAGGAAATAGCGTTTGCAGATGTCTACGTATCGTAGCAATAGTGTTCTTATGATCCTTACAACGCGATATCGCATCTCATTTCCATGTTTCATGGTAAGATATAATATGATTTGCGAAGTGTTATGTATTCCTCGTCTACACTTCAAATGAATGTAAATGCGACACTTCCTAGCAAGGAAATAGCGTTTGCAGATGTCTACGTATCGTAGGAATAGTGTTCGAATGCTTCTTAGAACGCGATATTGCATCTCATTTCCATGTTTCATGGTAAGATATAATATGATTTGCGAAGTGTTATGTATTCCTCGTCTACACTTCATATAAATGTTAATGCGACACTTCCTTGCAAGGAAATAGCGTTTGTAAATGTCTACCTATCGTAGCAATAGGGTTCTAATTCTTTTTAAAACGCGATATCGCATCTCATTTCTATGTTTCATGGTAAGATATAATATGATTTGCGAAGTGCTATGTATTCCTCGTCTGCACTTCAAATGAATGTAAATGCGACACTTCCTTGCAAGGAAATAGCGTTTGCAGATGTCTACGTATCGTAACAATAGAGTTCTTATGATTCTTAAAACGCGAAATCGCATCTCATTTCTATGTTTCATGGTGAGATATAATATGATTTGCGAAGTGTTATGTATTCCTCGTCTACACTTCAAATGAATGTAAATGCGACACCTCCTTGTAAAGAAATAGCGTTTGCAGATGTCTGCGTATCGTAGCAATAGATTTCTAATGCTTCTTAAAACGCGATATCGCATCTCATTTCTATGTTTCATGGTAAGATATAATATGATTTGCGAAGTGTCATATATTCCTCGTCTACACTTCGAATGAATGTAAATGCGACACTTCCTTGCTAGGAAATAGCGTCTGCAGATGTCTAGGTATCGTAGCAATAGAGTTCAAGTGCTTCTTAAAACGAGATATAGCATCTCATATCTACGTTTCATGATAAGATATAATATTCATTGCGAAGTGTTATGCATTCCTCGTATACGATTCAAATGAATGTAAATGCGACACTTCCTTGCAGGGAAATAGCGTTTGCAGATTTCTACGTATCGTAGCAATAGATTTCTAATGCTTCTTAAAGCGCGATATCGCATCTCATTTCTATGTTTCATGGTAAGATATAATATGATTTGCGAAGTGTCATGTATTCCTCGTCTACACTTCAAATGAATGTAAATGCGACACTTCCTTGCTAGGAAATAGCGTCTGCAGATGTCTAGGTATCGTAGCAATAGAGTTCTAATGCTTCTTAAAACGCGATATCGCATCTCATTTCTATGTTTCATGGTAAGATATAATATGATTTGCGAAGTGTTATGTATTTCTCGTCTACACTTCAAATGAATGTAAATGCGACACTTCCTTGCAAGGAAATAGCGTCTGCAGATGTCTACGTATCGTAGCAATAGAGTTCTAATGCTTCTTAAAACGCGATATCGTATCTCATTTCTATGTTTCATGGTAAGATATAATATTCATTGCGAAGTGTTATGCATTCCTCGTCTACGATTCAAATGAATGTAAATGCGACACTTTCTTGCAAGGAAATAGCGTTTGCAGATGTCTACGTATCGTAGCAATAGAGTTCTTGTGATTCTTAAAACGCGATATCGCATCTCATTTCTATGTTTCATGGTAAGATATTATATAATTTGCGAAGTGTTATGTATTCCTCGTCTACACTTCAAATGAATGTAAATGCGACACTTCCTTGCTAGGAAATAGCGTCTGCAGATATCTAGGTATCGTAGCGATAGAGTTCTAATGCTCCTTAAAACGCGATATCGCACCTCATTTCTATGTTTCATGGTGAGATATAATATGATTTGCGAAGTGTTATGTATTCCTCGTCTACACTTCAAATGAATGTAAATGCGACACTTCCTTGCAAGGAAATAGCGTTTGCAGATTTCTGCGTATCGCAGCTATAGAGTTCTTATGATTCTTAAAACGCGATATCGCATCTCATTTCTATGTTTCATGGTAAGATATAATATGATTTGCGAAGTGTTATGTACTCCTCGTCTACACTTCAAATGAATGTAAATGTTACACTTCCTTGAAAGGAAATAGCGTCTGCAGATGTCTAGGTATCGTAGCGATAGAGTTCTAGTGCTTCTTAAAACGCGATATCGCATCTCATTTCTATGTTTCATGGTAAGATATAATATGATTTGCGAAGTGTGATGTATTCCTCGTCTACACTTCAAATGAATGTAAATGCGACACTTCCTTGCAAGGAAATAGCGTTTGCAGATGTCTACCTATCGCAGCAGTAGTGTTCTAATGCTTATTAAAACGCGATAACGCATCTCATTTCTATGTTTCATGGTAAGATATAATATGATTTGCGAAGTGTGTGTATTCCACGTCTACACTTCAAAAGAATGTAAATGCGACACTTCCTTGCAAAGAAATAGCGTTTGCAGATGTCTACCTATCGTAGCAATAGGGTTCTAATGCTTCTTAAAACGCGATATCGCACCTCATTTCTATGTTTCATGGTAAGATATAATATGATTTGCGAAGTGTTGTGTATTCCTCGTCTACACTTCATATGAATGTAAATGCGACACTTCCTTGGTAGGAAATAGCGTTTGCAGATGTCTACGTATCGTAGCAATAGTGTTCTTATGATCCTTACAACGCGATATCGCATCTCATTTCCATGTTTCATGGTAAGATATAATATGATTTGCGAAGTGTTATGTATTCCTCGTCTACACTTCAAATGAATGTAAATGCGACACTTCCTAGCAAGGAAATAGCGTTTGCAGATGTCTACGTATCGTAGGAATAGTGTTCGAATGCTTCTTAAAACGCGATATCGCATCTCATTTCTATGTTTCATGGTAAGATATAATATGATTTGCGAAGTGTCATATATTCCTCGTCTACACTTCGAATGAATGTAAATGCGACACTTCCTTGCTAGGAAATAGCGTCGGCAGATGTCTAGGTATCGTAGCAATAGAGTTCAAGTGCTTCTTAAAACGAGATATAGCATCTCATATCTACGTTTCATGATAAGATATAATATTCATTGCGAAGTGTTATGCATTCCTCGTATACGATTCAAATGAATGTAAATGCGACACTTCCTTGCAGGGAAATTGCGTTTGCAGATTTCTACGTATCGTAGCAATAGATTTCTAATGCTTCTTAAAGCGCGATATCGCATCTCATTTCTATGTTTCATGGTAAGATATAATATGATTTGCGAAGTGTCATGTATTCCTCGTCTACACTTCAAATGAATGTAAATGCGACACTTCCTTGCTAGGAAATAGCGTCTGCAGATGTCTAGGTATCGTAGCAATAGAGTTCTAATGCTTCTTAAAACGCGATATCGCATCTCATTTCTATGTTTCATGGTAAGATATAATATGATTTGCGAAGTGTTATGTATTTCTCGTCTACACTTCAAATGAATGTAAATGCGACACTTCCTTGCAAGGAAATAGCGTCTGCAGATGTCTACGTATCGTAGCAATAGAGTTCTAATGCTTCTTAAAACGCGATATCGTATCTCATTTCTATGTTTCATGGTAAGATATAATATTCATTGCGAAGTGTTATGCATTCCTCGTCTACGATTCAAATGAATGTAAATGCGACACTTTCTTGCAAGGAAATAGCGTTTGCAGATGTCTACGTATCGTAGCAATAGAGTTCTTGTGATTCTTAAAACGCGATATCGCATCTCATTTCTATGTTTCATGGTAAGATATTATATAATTTGCGAAGTGTTATGTATTCCTCGTCTACACTTCAAATGAATGTAAATGCGACACTTCCTTGCAAGGAAATAGCGTTTGCAGATGTCTACCTATCGCAGCAGTAGTGTTCTAATGCTTATTAAAACGCGATAACGCATCTCATTTCTATGTTTCATGGTAAGATATAATATGATTTGCCAAGTGTGTGTATTCCACGTCTACACTTCAAAAGAATGTAAATGCGACACTTCCTTGCAAAGAAATAGCGTTTGCAGATGTCTACCTATCGTAGCAATAGGGTTCTTATGATTCTTAAAACGCGATATCGCATCTCATTTCTATGGTTCATGGTAAGATATAATATGATTTGCGATGTGTTATGTATTCCTCGTCTACACTTCAAATGAATGTAAATGCGTCACTACCTTGCAAGGAAATAGCGTTTGCAGATTTCTAGGTATCGCAGCAATAGAGTTCTAATGCTGCTTAAAACGCGATATCGCATCTCATTTCTATGTTTCATGGTAAGATATTATATGATTTGCGAGGTGTCATGAATTCCTCGTCTACACTTCAAATGAATGTAAATGCGACACTTCCTTGCTAGGAAATAGCGTTTGCAGATGTCTAGCTATCGTAGCAACAGAGTTCTAATGCTTCTTCAAACGCAATATCGCATCTCATTTCTATGTTTCATGGTAAGATATTATATAATTTGCGAAGTGTTATGTATTCCTCGTCTACACTTCAAATGAATGTAAATGCGACACTTCCTTGCTAGGAAATAGCGTCTGCAGATATCTAGGTATCGTAGCGATAGAGTTCTAATGCTTCTTAAAACGCGATATCGCACCTCATTTCTATGTTTCATGGTGAGATATAATATGATTTGCGAAGTGTTATGTATTCCTCGTCTACACTTCAAATGAATGTAAATGCGACACTTCCTTGCAAGGAAATAGCGTTTGCAGATTTCTGCGTATCGCAGCTATAGAGTTCTAATGATTCTTAAAACGCGATATCGCATCTCATTTCTATGTTTCATGGTAAGATATAATATGATTTGCGAAGTGTCATGTATTCCTCGTCTACACTTCAAATGAATGTAAATGCGACACTTCCTTGCAAGGAAATAGCGTTTACAGATGTCTACGTATCGAAGCAATAGAGTTCAAATGCTTCTTAAAACGAGATATTGCATCTCATATCTATGTTTCATGATAAGATATAATATTCATTGCGAAGTGTTATGCATTCCTCGTCTACGATTCAAATGAATGTAAATGCGACAATTCCTTCCAAGGAAATAGCGTTTGCAGATGTCTAGGTATCGTAGCAATAGAGTTCTAATGCTTCTTAAAACGCGATATCGCATCTCATTTCTATGTTTCATGGTAAGATATAATATGATTTGCGAAGTGTTATGTATTCCTCGTCTACACTTCAAATGAATGTAAATGCGACACTTCCTCGCTAGGAAATATCGTTTGCAGATGTCTACGTATCGTAGCGATAGAGTTCTAATGCTTCTTAAAGCGCGATATCGCATCTCATTTCTATGTTTCATGGTAAGATATAATATGATTTGCGAAGTGTTATGTATTTCTCGTCTACACTTCAAATGAATGTAAATGCGACACTTCCTTGCAAGGAAATAGCGTCTGCAGATGTCTACGTATCGTAGCAATAGAGTTCTAATGCTTCTTAAAACGCGATATCGTATCTCATTTCTATGTTTCATGGTAAGATATAATATTCATTGCGAAGTGTTATGCATTCCTCGTCTACGATTCAAATGAATGTAAATGCGACACTTTCTTGCAAGGAAATAGCGTTTGCAGAGGTCTACGTATCGTAGCAATAGAGTTCTTGTGATTCTTAAAACGCGATATCGCATCTCATTTCTATGTTTCATGGTAAGATATTATATAATTTGCGAAGTGTTATGTATTCCTCGTCTACACTTCAAATGAATGTAAATGCGACACTTCCTTGCTAGGAAATAGCGTCTGCAGATATCTAGGTATCGTAGCGATAGAGTTCTAATGCTTCTTAAAACGCGATATCGCACCTCATTTCTATGTTTCATGGTGAGATATAATATGATTTGCGAAGTGTTATGTATTCCTCGTCTACACTTCAAATGAATGTAAATGCGACACTTTCTTGCAAGGAAATAGCGTTTGCAGATTTCTGCGTATCGCAGCTATAGAGTTCTTATGATTCTTAAAACGCGATATCGCATCTCATTTCTATGTTTCATGGTAAGATATAATATGATTTGCGAAGTGTTATGTACTCCTCGTCTACACTTCAAATGAATGTAAATGTTACACTTCCTTGAAAGGAAATAGCGTCTGCAGATGTCTAGGTATCGTAGCGATAGAGTTCTAATGCTTCTTAAAACGCGATATCGCATCTCATTTCTATGTTTCATGGTAAGATATAATATGATTTGCGAAGTGTGATGTATTCCTCGTCTACACTTCAAATGAATGTAAATGCGACACTTCCTTGCAAGGAAATAGCGTTTGCAGATGTCTACGTATCGTAGCAATAGTGTTCTTATGATCCTTACAACGCGATATCGCATCTCATTTCCATGTTTCATGGTAAGATATAATATGATTTGCGAAGTGTTATGTATTCCTCGTCTACACTTCATATAAATGTTAATGCGACACTTCCTTGCAAGGAAATAGCGTTTGTAAATGTCTACCTATCGTAGCAATAGGGTTCTAATTCTTTTTAAAACGCGATATCGCATCTCATTTCTATGTTTCATGGTAAGATATAATATGATTTGCGAAGTGCTATGTATTCCTCGTCTGCACTTCAAATGAATGTAAATGCGACACTTCCTTGCAAGGAAATAGCGTTTGCAGATGTCTACGTATCGTAACAATAGAGTTCTTATGATTCTTAAAACGCGAAATCGCATCTCATTTCTATGTTTCATGGTGAGATATAATATGATTTGCGAAGTGTTATGTATTCCTCGTCTAAACTTCAAATGAATGTAAATGCGACACCTCCTTGTAAAGAAATAGCGTTTGCAGATGTCTGCGTATCGTAGCAATAGATTTCTAATGCTTCTTAAAACGCGATATCGCATCTCATTTCTATGTTTCATGGTAAGATATAATATGATTTGCGAAG
This sequence comes from Xylocopa sonorina, assembly GCF_050948175.1. Lineage (NCBI taxonomy): Eukaryota > Metazoa > Arthropoda > Insecta > Hymenoptera > Apidae > Xylocopa > Xylocopa sonorina. The sequence goes on from NW_027490234.1 coordinate 290,064, forward strand.
TGTCATATATTCCTCGTCTACACTTCGAATGAATGTAAATGCGACACTTCCTTGCTAGGAAATAGCGTCTGCAGATGTCTAGGTATCGTAGCAATAGAGTTCAAGTGCTTCTTAAAACGCGATATCGCACCTCATTTCTATGTTTCATGGTGAGATATAATATGATTTGCGAAGTGTTATGTATTCCTCGTCTACACTTCAAATGAATGTAAATGCGACACTTCCTTGCAAGGAAATAGCGTTTGCAGATTTCTGCGTATCGCAGCTATAGAGTTCTAATGATTCTTAAAACGCGATATCGCCTCTCATTTCTATGTTTCATGGTAAGATATAATATGATTTGCAAAGTGTCATGTATTCCTCGTCTACGATTCAAATGAATGTAAATGCGACACTTCCTTCCAAGGCAATAGCGTTTGCAGATGTCTAGGTATCGTAGCAATAGAGTTCTAATGCTTCTTAAAACGCGATATCGCATCTCATTTCTATGTTTCATGGTAAGATATAATATGATTTGCGAAGTGTCATATATTCCTCGTCTACACTTCAAATGAATGTAAATGCGACACTTCCTTGCTAGGAAATAGCGTCTGCAGATGTCTAGGTATCGTAGCAATAGAGTTCAAGTGCTTCTTAAAACGAGATATAGCATCTCATATCTACGTTTCATGATAAGATATAATATTCATTGCGAAGTGTTATGCATTCCTCGTATACGATTCAAATGAATGTAAATGCGACACTTTCTTGCAAGGAAATAGCGTTTGCAGATGTCTACGTATCGCAGCAATAGAGTTCTAATGCTGCTTAAAACGCGATATCGCATCTCATTTCTATGTTTCATGGTAAGATATTATATGATTTGCGAGGTGTCATGAATTCCTCGTCTACACTTCAGATGAATGTAAATGCGACACTTCCTTGCTAGGAAATAGCGTCTGCAGATGTCTAGGTATCGTAGCAATAGAGTTCTAATGCTTCTTAAAACGCGATATCGCATCTCATTTCTATGTTTCATGGTAAGATATAATATGATTTGGAAGTGTTATGTATTTCTCGTCTACACTTCAAATGAATGTAAATGCGACACTTCCTTGCAAGGAAATAGCGTCTGCAGATGTCTACGTATCGTAGCAATAGAGTTCTAATGCTTCTTAAAACGCGATATCGTATCTCATTTCTATGTTTCATGGTAAGATATAATATTCATTGCGAAGTGTTATGCATTCCTCGTCTACGATTCAAATGAATGTAAATGCGACACTTTCTTGCAAGGAAATAGCGTTTGCAGATGTCTACGTATCGTAGCAATAGAGTTCTTGTGATTCTTAAAACGCGATATCGCATCTCATTTCTATGTTTCATGGTAAGATATTATATAATTTGCGAACTGTTATGTATTCCTCCTCTACACTTCAAATGAATGTAAGTGCGACACTTCCTTGCAAGGAAATAGTGTTTGCTGATGTCTACGTATCGAAGAAACAGAGTTCTAATGCTTCTTAAGACGCGATGTCGCATCTCATTTCTATGTTTCATGGTAAGATATAATATGATTTGCGAAGTGTCATGTATTCCTCGTCTACACTTCAAATGAATGTAAATGCGAGACTTCCTTGCTAGGAAATAGCGTCTGCAGATGTCTAGGTATCGTAGCAATAGAGTTCTTATGATTCTTAAAACGCGATATCGCATCTCATTTCTATGTTTCATGGTAAGATATAATATGATTTGCGTAGTGTTATGTGCTCCTCGTCTACACTTCAAATGAATGTAAATGCGACACTCCCTTGAAAGGAAATAGCGTCTGCAGATGTCTAGGTATCGTAGCGATAGAGTTCTAATGCTTCTCAAAACGCAATATCGCATCTCATTTCTATGTTTCATGGTAGGATATAATATGATTTGCGAAGTGTGATGTATTCCTCGTCTACACTTCAAATGAATGTAAATGCAACACTTCCTTGCAAGGAAATAGCGTTTGCAGATGTCTGCCTATCGTAGCAGTAGAGTTCTTATGCTTCTTAAAACGCGATATCGCATCTCATTTCTATGTTTCATGGTAAGATATAATATGATTCGCGAAGTGTCATGTATTCCTCGTTTACACTTCAAATGAATGTAAATGCGACACTTCCTTGCTAGGAAATAGCGTCTGCAGAATTCTAGGTATCGTAGCAATAGAGTTCAAATGCTTCTTGAAACGAGATATTGCATCTCATATCTATGTTTCATGATAAGATATAATATTCATTGCGAAGTGTTATGCGTTCCTCATCTATGATTCAAATGAATGTAAATGCGACACTTCCTTGCTAGGAAATAGCGTCTGCAGATGTCTAGGTATCGTAGCGATAGAGTTCTAATGCTTCCTAAAACGCGATATCGCATCTCATTTCTACGTTTCATGGTAAGATGTAATATGATTTGCGAAGTGTTATGTATTCGTCGTCTACACTTCAAATGAATGTAAATGTGACACTTCCTTGCAAGGAGATAGCGTTTGCAGATGTCTACGTATCGAAGCAATAGAGTTCAAATGCTTCTTAAAACGAGATATTGCATCACATATCTATGTTTCATGATAAGATATATTATTCATTGCGAAGTGTTATGCATTCTACGTCTACGATTCAAATGAACGTAAATGCGACGCTTCCTTGCTAGGAAATAGCGTCTCCAGATGTCTAGGTATCGTAGCAATAGAGTTCTAATGCTTCCTAAAACGCGATATTGCATGTCATTTCTATGTTTCATGGTAAGATATTATATGATTTGCGAAGTGTTATGTATTCCTCATCTACACTTCAAATGAATATAAATGCGACACTTCCTTGCAAGGAAATAGCGTCTGCAGATGTCTACGTATCGTAGCAATAGAGTTCTAATGCTTCCTAAAACGCGATATTGCATGTCATTTCTATGTTTCATGGTAAGATATTATATGATTTGCGAAGTGTTATGTATTCCTCATCTACACCTCAAATGAATATAAATGCGACACTTCCTTGCAAGGAAATAGCGTCTGCAGATGTCTACGTATCGTAGCAATAGAGTACTTATGATTCTTAAAACGCGATATCGCATCTCATTTCTATGTTTCATGGTAAGATGTAATATGATTTGCGAAGTGTTATTTATTCCTCGTCTACACTTCATGTGAATGTTAATGCGACACTTCCTTGCAAGGAAAGTGCGTTTGCAGATGTCTACGTATCGTAGCAATAGAGTTCTTATGATTCTTAAAACGCGATATCGCATCTCATTTCTATGTTTCATGGTAAGATATAATATGATTTGCGAAGTGTCATGTATTCCTCGTCTACAATTCAAATGAATGTAAATGCGACACTTCCTTGCTAGGAAATAGCGTCTGCAGATGTCTAGGTATCGTAGCAATAGAGTTCAAATGCTTCTTAAAACGAGATATAGCATCTCATATCTATGTTTCATGATAAGATATAATATTCATTGCGAAGTGTTTTGCATTCCGCGTCTACGATTCAAATGAATGTAAATGCGACACTTCCTTGCTGGGAAATAGCGTCTGCAGATGTCTAGGTATCGTAGCAATAGAGTTCAAATGCTTCTTAAAACGAGATATAGCATCTCATATCTACGTTTCATGATAAGATATAATATTCATTGCGAAGTGTTATGCATTCCTCGTATACGATTCAAATGAATGTAAATGCGACACTTTCTTGCAAGGAAATAGCGTTTGCAGATGTCTACGTATCGTAGCAATATAGTTCTTGTGATTCTTAAAACGCGATATCACATCTCATTTCTATGTTTCATGGTAAGATATAATATGATTTGCGAAGTGTTATGTATTCCTCGTCTACACTTCAAATGAAAGTAAATGCGACTCTTCCTTGCTAGGAAATAGCGTCTGCAGATGTCTAGGTATCGTAGCTATAGAGTTCAAATGCTTCTTAAAACGAGATATAGCATCTCATATCTACGTTTCATGATAAGATATAATATTCATTGCGAAGTGTTATGCATTCCTCGTATACGATTCAAATGAATGTAAATGCGACACTTTCTTGCAAGGAAATAGCGTTTGCAGATGTCTACGTATCGTAGCAGTAGAGTTCTTGTGATTCTTAAAACGCGATATCGCATCTCATTTCTATGTTTCATGGTAAGGTATAATATGATTTGCGAAGTGTTATGTATTCCTCGTCTACACTTCAAATGAATGTAAATGCGACACTTCCTTGCAAGGAAATAGCGTTTGCAGATGTCTACGTATCGAAGCAATAGAGTTCAAATGCTTCTTAAAACGAGATATTGCATCACATATCTATGTTTCATGCTAAGATATATTATTCATTGCGAAGTGTTATGCATTCTACGTCTACGATTCAAATGAACGTAAATGCGACACTTCCTTGCTAGGAAATAGCGTCTGCAGTTGTCTAGGTATCGTAGCAATAGAGTTCTAATGTTTCTCAAAACACAATATCGCATCTCATTTCTATGTTTCATGGTAAGATATAATATGATTTGCGAAGTGTTATGTTCTCCTCGTCTACACTTCAAATGAATGTAAATGCGACACTTCCTTGCAAGGAAATAGCGTTTGCAGATGTCTACCTATCGTAGCAGTAGAGTTCTAATGCTTATTAAAACGCGATATCGCATTTCATTTCTATGTTTCATGGTAAGATATAATATGATTTGCGATGTGTTATGTATTCCTCGTCTACACTTCAAATGAATGTAAATGCGTCACTTCCTTGCAAGGAAATAGCGTTTGCAGATTTCTAGGTATCGCAGCAATAGAGTTCTAATGCTGCTTAAAACGCGATATCGCATCTCATTTCTATGTTTCATGGTAAGATATTATATGATTTGCGAGGTGTCATGTATTCCTCGTCTACACTTCAAATGAATGTAAATGCGACACTTCCTTGCTAGGAAATAGCGTCTGCAGATGTCTAGCTATCGTAGCAACAGAGTTCTAATGCTTCTTAAAACGCGATATCGCACCTCATTTCTATGTTTCATGGTAAGATATAATATGATTTGCGAAGTGTTATGTATTCCTCGTCTACACTTCAAATGAATGTAAATGCGACACTTCCTTGCAAGGAAATAGCGTTTGCAGATTTCTGCGTATCGCAGCTATAGAGTTCTTATGATTCTTAAAACGCGATATCGCATCTCATTTCTATGTTTCATGGTAAGATATAATATGATTTGCGAAGTGTTATGTATTCTTCGTCTACACTTCAAATGAATGTAAATGCGACACTTCCTAGCAAGGAAATAGCGTTTGCAGATGTCTACGTATCTTAGAAATAGTGTTCTAATGCTTCTTAAAACGCGATATCGCATCTCACTTCTATGTTTCATGGTAAGATATAATATGATTTGCGAAGTGTTATGTATTCCTCGTCTACACTTCAAATGAATGTAAATGCGACACTTCCTTGCAAGGAAATAGCGTTTGCAGATTACTGCGTTTCGCAGCTATAGAGTTCTTATGATTCTTAAAACGCGATATCGCATCTCATTTCTATGTTTCATGGTAAGATATAATATGATTTGCGAAGTGTTATGTATTCTTCGTCTACACTTCAAATGAATGTAAATGCGACACTTCCAAGCAAGGAAATATCGTTTGCAGATGTCTACGTATCTTAGCAATGGTGTTCTAATGCTTCTTAAAGCGCGATATCGCAACTCATTTCCATGTTTCATGGTAAGATATAATATGATTTGCGAAGTGTTATGTACTCCTCGTCTACACTTCAAATGAATGTAAATGCGACACTTCCTTGAAAGGAAATAGCGTCTGCAGATGTCTAGGTATCGTAGCGATAGGGTTCTAATGCTTCTCAAAACGCAATATCGCATCTCATTTCTATGTTTCATGGTAAGATATAATATGATTTGCGAAGTGTGATGTATTCCTCGTCTACACTTCAAATGAATGTAAATGCGACACTTCCATGCAAGGAAATAGCGTTTGCAGATGTCTACCTATCGTAGCAGTAGAGTTCTAATGCTTATTAAAACGCGATATCGCATTTCATTTCTATGTTTCATGGTAAGATATAATATGATTTGCGAAGTGTGTGTATTCCACGTCTACACTTCAAATGAATGTAAATGCGACACTTCCTTGCAAAGAAATAGCGTTTGCAGATGTCTACGTATCGTAGCAATAGATTTCAAATGCTTCTTAAAACGCGATATCGCATCACATTTCTATGTTTCATGGTAAGATATAATATGATTTGCGTAGTGTTATGTATTCCTCGTCTACACTTCAAATGAATGTAAATGCGACACTTCCTTGCTAGGAAATAGCGTCTGCAGATGTATAGGTATCGTAGCAATAGTGTTCTAATGCTTCTTAAAACGCGATATCGCATCTCATTTCCATGTTTCATGGTAAGATATAATATGATTTGCGATGTGTTATGTATTCCTCGTGTACACTTCATATGAATGTTAATGCGACACTTCCTTGCAAGGAAAGAGCGTTTGCAGATTTCTGCGTATCGTAGCTATAGAGCTCTTATGATACTTAAAACGCGATATCGCACTTCATTTCTATGTTTCATGGTAAGATATAATATGATTTGCGAAGTGTGTGTATTCCACGTCTACATTTCAAATGAATGTAAATGCGACACTTCCTTGCAAAGAAATAGCGTTTGCAGATGTCTACGTATCGTAGCAATAGATTTCAAATGCTTCTTAAAACGCGATATTGCATCACATTTCTATGTTTCATGGTAAGATATAGTATGATTTGCGTAGTGTTATGTATTCCTCGTCTACACTTCATATGAATGTAAATGCGGCACTTCCTTGCTAGGAAATAGCGTCTGCAGATGTCTAGGTATCGTAGCCATAGAGTTCAAATGCTTCTTAAAACGAGATATTGCATCTCATATCTATGTTTCATGATAAGATATAATTTTCATTGCGAAGTGTTATGCATTCCTCGTCTACGATTCAAATGAATGTAAATGCGACTCTTCCTTGCAAGGAAATAGCGTTTGCAGATGTTTACGTATCGTAGCAATAGAGTTCTTATGATTCTTAAAACGCGATATAGCATCTCATTTCTATGTTTCATGGTAAGATATAATATGATTTGCGAAGTGTTATATATTCCTCGTCTACACGTCAAATGAATGTAAATGCGACACTTCCTTGCTAGGAAATAGCGTCTGCAGATATCTAGGTATCGTAGCGATAGAGTTCTAATGCTTCTTAAAACGCGATATCGCATCCCATTTCTATGTTTCATGGTAAGATATAATATGATTTGCGAAGTGTTATGTATTCCTCGTCTACACTTCAAATGAATGTAAATGCGACACTTCCTAGCAAGGAAATAGCGTTTGCAGATGTCTACGTATCGTAAGAATAGTGTTCGAATGCTTCTTAAAACGCGATATCGCATCTCATTTCCATGTTTCATGGTAAGATATAATATGATTTGCGAAGTGTTATGTATTCCTCGTCTACACTTCATATGAATGTTAATGCGACACTTCCTTGCAAGGAAAGAGCGTTTGCAGATGTCTAAGTATCGTAGCAATAGAGTTCTTATGATTCTTAAAACGCGAAATCGCATCTCATTTCTATGTTTCATGGTAAGATATAATATGATTTGCGAAGTGTTATGTACTCCTCGTCTACACTTCAAATGAATGTAAATGCGACATTTCCTTGAAAGTAAATAGCGTCTGCAGATGTCTAGGTATCGTAGCGATAGAGTTCTAATGCTTCTTAAAACGCGATATCGCATCTCATTTCTATGTTTCATGGTAAGATATAATTTGGTTTGCGAAGTGTGATGTATTCCTCGTCTACACTTCAAATGAATGTAAATGCGACACTTCCTTGCAAGGAAATAGCGTTTGCAGATGTCTACCTATCGTAGCAGTAGTGTTCTAATGCTTATAAAACGCGATAACGCATCTCATTTCTATGTTTCATGGTAAGATATAATATGATTTGCGAAGTGTGTGTATTCCACGTCTACACTTCAAAAGAATGTAAATGCGACACTTGCTTGCAAAGAAATAGCGTTTGCAGATGTCTACCTATCGTAGCAATAGGGTTCTATTGCTTCTTAAAACGCGATATCGCACCTCATTTCTATGTTTCATGGTAAGATATAATATGATTTGCGAAGTGTTATGTATTCCTCGTCTACACTTCATATGAATGTAAATGCGACACTTCCTTGGTAGGAAATAGCGTTTGCAGATGTCTACGTATCGTAGCAATAGTGTTCTTATGATTCTTACAACGCGATATCGCATCTCATTTCCATGTTTCATGGTAAGATATAATATGATTTGCGAAGTGTTATGTATTCCTCGTCTACACTTCATATGAATGTTAATGCGACACTTCCTAGCAAGGAAATAGCGTTTGCAGATGTCCACGTATATTAGCAATAGTGTTCTAATGCTTCTTAAAACGCGATATCGAATCTCATTTCCATGTTTCATGGTGAGAAATAATATGATTTGCGATGTGTTATGTATTCCTCGTGTACACTTCATATGAATGTTAATGCGACACTTCCTTGCAAGGAAAGAGCGTTTCAAGATGTCTAAGTATCCTAGCAATAGAGTTCTTATGATACTTAAAACGCGATATCGCATTTCATTTCTATGGTTCATGGTAAGATATAATATGATTTGCGAAGTGTGTGTATTCCACGTCTACACTGCATATGAATGTAAATGCGGCACTTCCTTGCTAGGAAACAGCGTCTGCAGATGTCTAGGTATCGTAGCAGTAGAGTTCTAATGCTTATTAAAACGCGATATCGCATCTCATTTCTATGTTTCATGGTAAGATATAATATGATTTGCGAAGTGTGTGTATTCCACGTCTACACTTCAAATGAATGTAAATGCGACACTTCCTTGCAAAGAAATAGCGTTTGCAGATGTCTACGTATCGTAGCAATAGATTTCAAATGCTTCTTAAAACGCGATATCGCATCACATTTCTATGTTTCATGGTAAGATATAATATGATTTGCGTAGTGTTATGTATTCCTCGTCTACACTTCAAATGAATGTAAATGCAGCACTTCCTTGCTAGGAAATAGCGTCTGCAGATGTCTAGGTATCGTAGCAATAGAGTTCATGTGCTTCTTAAAACGAGATATTGCATCTCATATCTATGTTTCATGATAAGATATAATATTCATTGCGAAGTGTTATGCATTCCTCGTCTACGATTCAAATGAATGTAAATGCGACTCTTCCTTGCAAGGAAATAGCGTTTCAAGATGTCTAAGTATCGTAGCAATAGAGTTCTTATGATACTTAAAACGCGATATCGCATTTCATTTCTATGGTTCATGGTAAGATATAATATGATTTGCGTAGTGTTATGTATTCCTCGTCTACACTTCAAATGAATGTAAATGCGGCACTTCCTTGCTAGGAAATAGCGTCTGCAGATGTCTAGGTATCGTAGCAATAGAGTTCAAGTGCTTCTTAAAACGAGATATTGCATCTCATATCTATGTTTCATGATAAGATATAATATTCATTGCGAAGTGTTATGCATTCCTCGTCTACGATTCAAATGAATGTAAATGCGACTCTTCCTTGCAAGGAAATAGCGTTTGCAGATGTCTACGTATCGTAGCAATAGAGTTCTTATGATTCTTAAAACGCGATATAGCATCTCATTTCTATGTTTCATGGTAAGATATAATATAATTTGCGAAGTACTATGTATTCCTCGTCTACACTTCAAATGAATGTGAATGCGACACTTCCTCGCTAGGAAATAGCGTTTGCAGATGTCTACGTATCGTAGCAATAGATTTCTAATGCTTCTTAAAACGCGATATCGCATCTCATTTCTATGTTTCATGGTAAGATATAATATGATTTGCGAAGTGTTATATATTCCTCGTCTACACTTCAAATGAATGTAAATGCGACACATCCTTGCAAGGAAATAGCGTTTGCAGATTTCTGCGTATCGTAGCTATAGTGTTCTTATGATTCTTAAAACGCGATATCGCATCTCATTTCCATGTTTCATGGTAAGATATAATATGATTTGCGAAGTGTTATGTATTCCTCGTCTACACTTCATATGAATGTTAATGCGACACTTCCTTGCAAGGAAAGAGCGTTTGCAGATGTCTAAGTATCGTAGCAATAGAGTTCTTACGATTCTTAAAACGCGAAATCGCATCTCATTTCTATGTTTCATGGTAAGATATAATATGATTTGCGAAGTGTTATGTACTCCTCGTCTACACTTCAAATGAATGTAAATGTTACACTTCCTTGGAAGGAAATAGCGTCTGCAGATGTCTAGGTATCGTAGCGATAGAGTTCTAATGCTTCTTAAAACGCGATATCGCATCTCATTTCTATGTTTCATGGTAAGATATAATATGATTTGCGAAGTGTGATGTATTCCTCGTCTACACTTCAAATGAATGTAAATGCGACACTTCCTTGCAAGGAAATAGCGTTTGCAGATGTCTACCTATCGCAGCAGTAGTGTTCTAATGCTTATTAAAACGCGATAACGCATCTCATTTCTATGTTTCATGGTAAGATATAATATGATTTGCGAAGTGTGTGTATTCCACGTCTACACTTCAAAAGAATGTAAATGCGACACTTCCTTGCAAAGAAATAGCGTTTGCAGATGTCTACCTATCGTAGCAATAGGGTTCTAATGCTTTTTAAAACGCGATATCGCACCTCATTTCTATGTTTCATGGTAAGATATAATATGATTTGCAAAGTGTTATGTATTCCTCGTCTACACTTCATATGAATGTAAATGCGACACTTCCTTGGTAGGAAATAGCGTTTGCAGATGTCTACGTATCGTAGCAATAGTGTTCTTATGATTCTTACAACGCGATATCGCATCTCATTTCCATGTTTCATGGTAAGATATAATATGATTTGCGAAGTGTTATGTATTCCTCGTCTACACTTCATATGAATGTTAATGCGACACTTCCTTGCAAGGAAAGAGCGTTTGCAGATGTCTAAGTATCGTAGCAATAGAGTTCTTATGATTCTTAAAACGCGAAATCGCATCTCATTTCTATGTTTCATGGTAAGATATAATATGATTTGCGAAGTGTTATGTACTCCTCGTCTACACTTCAAATGAATGTAAATGCGACACTTCCTTGAAAGGAAATAGCGTCTGCAGATATCTAGGTATCGTAGCGATAGAGTTCTAATGCTTCTTGAAACGCGATATCGCATCTCATTTTTATGTTTCATGGTAAGATATAATATGATTAGCGAAGTGTGATGTATTCCTCGTCTACACTTCAAATGAATGTAAATGCGACACTTCCTTGCAAGGAAATAGCGTTTGCAGATGTCTACCTATCGTAGCAGTAGTGTTCTAATGCTTATTAAAACGCGATAACGCATCTCATTTCTATGTTTCATGGTAAGATATAATATGATTTGCGAAGTGTGTGTATTCCACGTCTACACTTCAAATGAATGTAAATGCGACACTTCCTTGCAAAGAAATAGCGTTTGCAGATGTCTACGTATCGTAGCAATAGATTTCAAATGCTTCTTAAAACGCGATAGCGCATCTCATTTGTATGTTTCATGGTAAGATATAATATGATTTGCGAAGTGTTATGTATTCCTCGTCTACACTTCAAATGAATGTAAATGCGACACCTCCTTGGAAAGAAATAGCGTTTGCAGATGTCTGCGTATCGTAGCAATAGATTTCTAATGCTTCTTAAAACGCGATATCGCATCTCATTTCTATGTTTCATGGTAAGATATAATATGATTTGCGAAGTGTCATATATTCCTCGTCTACACTTCAAATGAATGTAAATGCGACACTTCCTTGCTAGGACATAGCGTCTGCAGATGTCTAGGTATCGTAGCAATAGAGTTCAAGTGCTTCTTAAAACGAGATATAGCATCTCATATCTACGTTTCATGATAAGATATAATATTCATTGCGAAGTGTTATGCATTCCTCGTATACGATTCAAATGAATGTAAATGCGACACTTTCTTGCAAGGAAATAGCGTTTGCAGATGTCTACGTATCGTAGCAATAGAGTTCTTATGATTCTTAAAACGCGATATCTCATCTCATTTCTATGGTTCATGGTAAGATATAATATGATTTGCGATGTGTTATGTATTCCTCGTCTACACTTCAAATGAATGTAAATGCGTCACTAACTTGCAAGGAAATAGCGTTTGCAGATTTCTAGGTATCGCAGCAATAGAGTTCTAATGCTGCTTAAAACGCGATATCGCATCTCATTTCTATGTTTCATGGTAAGATATTATATGATTTGCGAGGTGTCATGAATTCCTCGTCTACACTTCAAATGAATGTAAATGCGACACTTCCTTGATAGGAAATAGCGTCTGCAGATGTCTAGCTATCGTAGCAACAGAGTTCTAATACTTCTTCAAACGCAATATCGCATCTCATTTCTATGTTTCATGGTAAGATATTATATAATTTGCGAAGTGTTATGTATTCCTCGTCTACACTTCAAATGAATGTAAATGCGACACTTCCTTGCTAGGAAATAGCGTCTGCAGATATCTAGGTATCGTAGCGATAGAGTTCTAATGCTTCTTAAAACGCGATATCGCACCTCATTTCTATGTTTCATGGTGAGATATAATATGATTTGCGAAGTGTTATGTATCCCTCGTCTACACTTCAAATGAATGTAAATGCGACACTTCCTTGCAAGGAAATAGCGTTTGCAGATTTCTGCGTATCGCAGCTATAGAGTTCTAATGATTCTTAAAACGCGATATCGCATCTCATTTCTATGTTTCATGGTAAGATATAATATGATCTGCGAAGTGTCATGTATTCCTCGTCTACACTTCAAATGAATGTAAATGCGACACTTCCTTGCAAGGAAATAGCGTTTACAGATGTCTACGTATCGAAGCAATAGAGTTCAAATGCTTCTTAAAACGAGATATTGCATCTCATATCTATGTTTCATGATAAGACATAATATTCATTGCGAAGTGTTATGCATTCCTCGTCTACGATTCAAATGAATGTAAATGCGACACTTCCTTCCAAGGAAATAGCGTTTGCAGATGTCTAGGTATCGTAGCAATAGAGTTCTAATGCTTCTTAAAACGCGATATCGCATCTCATTTCTATGTTTCATGGTAAGATATAATATGATTTGCGAAGTGTTATGTATTCCTCGTCTACACTTCAAATGAATGTAAATGCGACACTTCCTCGATAGGAAATATCGTTTGCAGATGTCTACGTATCGTAGCGATAGAGTTCTAATGCTTCTTAAAGCGCGATATCGCATCTCATTTCTATGTTTCATGGTCAGATATAATATGATTTGCGAAGTGTTATGTATTTCTCGTCTACACTTCAAATGAATGTAAATGCGACACTTCCTTGCAGGGAAATAGCGTTTGCAGATTTCTACGTATCGTAGCAATAGATTTCTAATGCTTCTTAAAGCGCGATATCGCATCTCATTTCTATGTTTCATGGTAAGATATAATATGATTTGCGAAGTGTCATGTATTCCTCGTCTACACTTCAAATGAATGTAAATGCGACACTTCCTTGCTAGGAAATAGCGTCTGCAGATGTCTAGGTATCGTAGCAATAGAGTTCTAATGCTTCTTAAAACGCGATATCGCATCTCATTTCTATGTTTCATGGTAAGATATAATATGATTTGCGAAGTGTTATGTATTTCTCGTCTACACTTCAAATGAATGTAAATGCGACACTTCCTTGCAAGGAAATAGCGTCTGCAGATGTCTACGTATCGTAGCAATAGGGTTCTAATGCTTCTTAAAACGCGATATCGTATCTCATTTCTATGTTTCATGGTAAGATATAATATTCATTGCGAAGTGTTATGCATTCCTCGTCTGCGATTCAAATGAATGTAAATGCGACACTTTCTTGCAAGGAAATAGCGTTTGCAGATGTCTACGTATCGTAGCAATAGAGTTCTTGTGATTCTTAAAACGCGATATCGCATCTCATTTCTATGTTTCATGGTAAGATATTATATAATTTGCGAAGTGTTATGTATTCCTCGTCTACACTTCAAATGAATGTAAATGCGACACTTCCTTGCTAGGAAATAGCGTCTGCAGATATCTAGGTATCGTAGCGATAGAGTTCTAATGCTTCTTAAAACGCGATATCGCACCTCATTTCTATGTTTCATGGTGAGATATAATATGATTTGCGAAGTGTTATGTATTCCTCGTCTACACTTCAAATGAATGTAAATGCGACACTTCCTTGCAAGGAAATAGCGTTTGCAGATTTCTGCGTATCGCAGCTATAGAGTTCTTATGATTCTTAAAACGCGATATCGCATCTCATTTCTATGTTTCATGGTAAGATATAATATGATTTGCGAAGTGTTATGTACTCCTCGTCTACACTTCAAATGAATGTAAATGTTACACTTCCTTGAAAGGAAATAGCGTCTGCAGATGTCTAGGTATCGTAGCGATAGAGTTCTAATGCTTCTTAAAACGCGATATCGCATCTCATTTCTATGTTTCATGGTAAGATATAATATGATTTGCGAAGTGTGATGTATTCCTCGTCTACACTTCAAATGAATGTAAATGCGACACTTCCTTGCAAGGAAATAGCGTTTGCAGATGTCTACCTATCGCAGCAGTAGTGTTCTAATGCTTATTAAAACGCGATAACGCATCTCATTTCTATGTTTCATGGTAAGATATAATATGATTTGCGAAGTGTGTGTATTCCACGTCTACACTTCAAAAGAATGTAAATGCGACACTTCCTTGCAAAGAAATAGCGTTTGCAGATGTCTACCTATCGTAGCAATAGGGTTCTAATGCTTCTTAAAACGCGATATCGCACCTCATTTCTATGTTTCATGGTAAGATATAATATGATTTGCGAAGTGTTGTGTATTCCTCGTCTACACTTCATATGAATGTAAATGCGACACTTCCTTGGTAGGAAATAGCGTTTGCAGATGTCTACGTATCGTAGCAATAGTGTTCTTATGATTCTTACAACGCGATATCGCATCTCATTTCCATGTTTCATGGTAAGATATAATATGATTTGCGAAGTGTTATGTATTCCTCGTCTACACTTCAAATGAATGTAAATGCGACACTTCCTAGCAAGGAAATAGCGTTTGCAGATGTCTACGTATCGTAGGAATAGTGTTCGAATGCTTCTTAAAACGCGATATTGCATCTCATTTCCATGTTTCATGGTAAGATATAATATGATTTGCGAAGTGTTATGTATTCCTCGTCTACACTTCATATAAATGTTAATGCGACACTTCCTTGCAAGGAAATAGCGTTTGTAAATGTCTACCTATCGTAGCAATAGGGTTCTAATTCTTTTTAAAACGCGATATCGCATCTCATTTCTATGTTTCATGGTAAGATATAATATGATTTGCGAAGTGCTATGTATTCCTCGTCTGCACTTCAAATGAATGTAAATGCGACACTTCCTTGCAAGGAAATAGCGTTTGCAGATGTCTACGTATCGTAACAATAGAGTTCTTATGATTCTTAAAACGCGAAATCGCATCTCATTTCTATGTTTCATGGTGAGATATAATATGATTTGCGAAGTGTTATGTATTCCTCGTCTACACTTCAAATGAATGTAAATGCGACACCTCCTTGGAAAGAAATAGCGTTTGCAGATGTCTGCGTATCGTAGCAATAGGTTTCTAATGCTTCTTAAAGCGCGATATCGCATCTCATTTCTATGTTTCATGGTAAGATATAATATGATTTGCGAAGTGTCATGTATTCCTCGTCTACACTTCAAATGAATGTAAATGCGACACTTCCTTGCTAGGAAATAGCGTCTGCAGATGTCTAGGTATCGTAGCAATAGAGTTCTAATGCTTCTTAAAACGCGATATCGCATCTCATTTCTATGTTTCATGGTAAGATATAATATGATTTGCGAAGTGTTATGTATTTCTCGTCTACACTTCAAATGAATGTAAATGCGACACTTCCTTGCAAGGAAATAGCGTCTGCAGATGTCTACGTATCGTAGCAATAGAGTTCTAATGCTTCTTAAAACGCGATATCGTATCTCATTTCTATGTTTCATGGTAAGATATAATATTCATTGCGAAGTGTTATGCATTCCTCGTCTACGATTCAAATGAATGTAAATGCGACACTTTCTTGCAAGGAAATAGCGTTTGCAGATGTCTACGTATCGTAGCAATAGAGTTCTTGTGATTCTTAAAACGCGATATCGCACCTCATTTCTATGTTTCATGGTGAGATATAATATGATTTGCGAAGTGTTATGTATTCCTCGTCTACACTTCAAATGAATGTAAATGCGACACTTCCTCGATAGGAAATATCGTTTGCAGATGTCTACGTATCGTAGCGATAGAGTTCTAATGCTTCTTAAAGCGCGATATCGCATCTCATTTCTATGTTTCATGGTCAGATATAATATGATTTGCGAAGTGTTATGTATTTCTCGTCTACACTTCAAATGAATGTAAATGCGACACTTCCTTGCAGGGAAATAGCGTTTGCAGATTTCTACGTATCGTAGCAATAGATTTCTAATGCTTCTTAAAGCGCGATATCGCATCTCATTTCTATGTTTCATGGTAAGATATAATATGATTTGCGAAGTGTCATGTATTCCTCGTCTACACTTCAAATGAATGTAAATGCGACACTTCCTTGCTAGGAAATAGCGTCTGCAGATGTCTAGGTATCGTAGCAATAGAGTTCTAATGCTTCTTAAAACGCGATATCGCATCTCATTTCTATGTTTCATGGTAAGATATAATATGATTTGCGAAGTGTTATGTATTTCTCGTCTACACTTCAAATGAATGTAAATGCGACACTTCCTTGCAAGGAAATAGCGTCTGCAGATGTCTACGTATCGTAGCAATAGGGTTCTAATGCTTCTTAAAACGCGATATCGTATCTCATTTCTATGTTTCATGGTAAGATATAATATTCATTGCGAAGTGTTATGCATTCCTCGTCTGCGATTCAAATGAATGTAAATGCGACACTTTCTTGCAAGGAAATAGCGTTTGCAGATGTCTACGTATCGTAGCAATAGAGTTCTTGTGATTCTTAAAACGCGATATCGCATCTCATTTCTATGTTTCATGGTAAGATATTATATAATTTGCGAAGTGTTATGTATTCCTCGTCTACACTTCAAATGAATGTAAATGCGACACTTCCTTGCTAGGAAATAGCGTCTGCAGATATCTAGGTATCGTAGCGATAGAGTTCTAATGCTTCTTAAAACGCGATATCGCACCTCATTTCTATGTTTCATGGTGAGATATAATATGATTTGCGAAGTGTTATGTATTCCTCGTCTACACTTCAAATGAATGTAAATGCGACACTTCCTTGCAAGGAAATAGCGTTTGCAGATTTCTGCGTATCGCAGCTATAGAGTTCTTATGATTCTTAAAACGCGATATCGCATCTCATTTCTATGTTTCATGGTAAGATATAATATGATTTGCGAAGTGTTATGTACTCCTCGTCTACACTTCAAATGAATGTAAATGTTACACTTCCTTGAAAGGAAATAGCGTCTGCAGATGTCTAGGTATCGTAGCGATAGAGTTCTAATGCTTCTTAAAACGCGATATCGCATCTCATTTCTATGTTTCATGGTAAGATATAATATGATTTGCGAAGTGTGATGTATTCCTCGTCTACACTTCAAATGAATGTAAATGCGACACTTCCTTGCAAGGAAATAGCGTTTGCAGATGTCTACCTATCGCAGCAGTAGTGTTCTAATGCTTATTAAAACGCGATAACGCATCTCATTTCTATGTTTCATGGTAAGATATAATATGATTTGCGAAGTGTGTGTATTCCACGTCTACACTTCAAAAGAATGTAAATGCGACACTTCCTTGCAAAGAAATAGCGTTTGCAGATGTCTACCTATCGTAGCAATAGGGTTCTAATGCTTCTTAAAACGCGATATCGCACCTCATTTCTATGTTTCATGGTAAGATATAATATGATTTGCGAAGTGTTGTGTATTCCTCGTCTACACTTCATATGAATGTAAATGCGACACTTCCTTGGTAGGAAATAGCGTTTGCAGATGTCTACGTATCGTAGCAATAGTGTTCTTATGATTCTTACAACGCGATATCGCATCTCATTTCCATGTTTCATGGTAAGATATAATATGATTTGCGAAGTGTTATGTATTCCTCGTCTACACTTCAAATGAATGTAAATGCGACACTTCCTAGCAAGGAAATAGCGTTTGCAGATGTCTACGTATCGTAGGAATAGTGTTCGAATGCTTCTTAAAACGCGATATTGCATCTCATTTCCATGTTTCATGGTAAGATATAATATGATTTGCGAAGTGTTATGTATTCCTCGTCTACACTTCATATAAATGTTAATGCGACACTTCCTTGCAAGGAAATAGCGTTTGTAAATGTCTACCTATCGTAGCAATAGGGTTCTAATTCTTTTTAAAACGCGATATCGCATCTCATTTCTATGTTTCATGGTAAGATATAATATGATTTGCGAAGTGCTATGTATTCCTCGTCTGCACTTCAAATGAATGTAAATGCGACACTTCCTTGCAAGGAAATAGCGTTTGCAGATGTCTACGTATCGTAACAATAGAGTTCTTATGATTCTTAAAACGCGAAATCGCATCTCATTTCTATGTTTCATGGTGAGATATAATATGATTTGCGAAGTGTTATGTATTCCTCGTCTACACTTCAAATGAATGTAAATGCGACACCTCCTTGGAAAGAAATAGCGTTTGCAGATGTCTGCGTATCGTAGCAATAGGTTTCTAATGCTTCTTAAAGCGCGATATCGCATCTCATTTCTATGTTTCATGGTAAGATATAATATGATTTGCGAAGTGTCATGTATTCCTCGTCTACACTTCAAATGAATGTAAATGCGACACTTCCTTGCTAGGAAATAGCGTCTGCAGATGTCTAGGTATCGTAGCAATAGAGTTCTAATGCTTCTTAAAACGCGATATCGCATCTCATTTCTATGTTTCATGGTAAGATATAATATGATTTGCGAAGTGTTATGTATTTCTCGTCTACACTTCAAATGAATGTAAATGCGACACTTCCTTGCAAGGAAATAGCGTCTGCAGATGTCTACGTATCGTAGCAATAGAGTTCTAATGCTTCTTAAAACGCGATATCGTATCTCATTTCTATGTTTCATGGTAAGATATAATATTCATTGCGAAGTGTTATGCATTCCTCGTCTACGATTCAAATGAATGTAAATGCGACACTTTCTTGCAAGGAAATAGCGTTTGCAGATGTCTACGTATCGTAGCAATAGAGTTCTTGTGATTCTTAAAACGCGATATCGCACCTCATTTCTATGTTTCATGGTGAGATATAATATGATTTGCGAAGTGTTATGTATTCCTCGTCTACACTTCAAATGAATGTAAATGCGACACTTCCTTGCAAGGAAATAGCGTTTGCAGATTTCTGCGTATCGCAGCTATAGAGTTCTTATGATTCTTAAAACGCGATATCGCATCTCATTTCTATGTTTCATGGTAAGATATAATATGATTTGCGAAGTGTTATGTACTCCTCGTCTACACTTCAAATGAATGTAAATGTTACACTTCCTTGAAAGGAAATAGCGTCTGCAGATGTCTAGGTTTCGTAGCGATAGAGTTCTAATGCTTCTTAAAACGCGATATCGCATCTCATTTCTATGTTTCATGGTAAGATATAATATGATTTGCGAAGTGTGATGTATTCCTCGTCTACACTTCAAATGAATGTAAATGCGACACTTCCTTGCAAGGAAATAGCGTTTGCAGATGTCTACCTATCGCAGCAGTAGTGTTCTAATGCTTATTAAAACGCGATAACGCATCTCATTTCTATGTTTCATGGTAAGATATAATATGATTTGCGAAGTGTGTGTATTCCACGTCTACACTTCAAAAGAATGTAAATGCGACACTTCCTTGCAAAGAAATAGCGTTTGCAGATGTCTACCTATCGTAGCAATAGGGTTCTAATGCTTCTTAAAACGCGATATCGCACCTCATTTCTATGTTTCATGGTAAGATATAATATGATTTGCGAAGTGTTGTGTATTCCTCGTCTACACTTCATATGAATGTAAATGCGACACTTCCTTGGTAGGAAATAGCGTTTGCAGATGTCTACGTATCGTAGCAATAGTGTTCTTATGATTCTTACAACGCGATATCGCATCTCATTTCCATGTTTCATGGTAAGATATAATATGATTTGCGAAGTGTTATGTATTCCTCGTCTACACTTCAAATGAATGTAAATGCGACACTTCCTAGCAAGGAAATAGCGTTTGCAGATGTCTACGTATCGTAGGAATAGTGTTCGAATGCTTCTTAAAACGCGATATTGCATCTCATTTCCATGTTTCATGGTAAGATATAATATGATTTGCGAAGTGTTATGTATTCCTCGTCTACACTTCATATAAATGTTAATGCGACACTTCCTTGCAAGGAAATAGCGTTTGTAAATGTCTACCTATCGTAGCAATAGGGTTCTAATTCTTTTTAAAACGCGATATCGCATCTCATTTCTATGTTTCATGGTAAGATATAATATGATTTGCGAAGTGCTATGTATTCCTCGTCTGCACTTCAAATGAATGTAAATGCGACACTTCCTTGCAAGGAAATAGCGTTTGCAGATGTCTACGTATCGTAACAATAGAGTTCTTATGATTCTTAAAACGCGAAATCGCATCTCATTTCTATGTTTCATGGTGAGATATAATATGATTTGCGAAGTGTTATGTATTCCTCGTCTACACTTCAAATGAATGTAAATGCGACACCTCCTTGGAAAGAAATAGCGTTTGCAGATGTCTGCGTATCGTAGCAATAGATTTCTAATGCTTCTTAAAGCGCGATATCGCATCTCATTTCTATGTTTCATGGTAAGATATAATATGATTTGCGAAGTGTCATGTATTCCTCGTCTACACTTCAAATGAATGTAAATGCGACACTTCCTTGCTAGGAAATAGCGTCTGCAGATGTCTAGGTATCGTAGCAATAGAGTTCTAATGCTTCTTAAAGCGCGATATCGCATCTCATTTCTATGTTTCATGGTAAGATATAATATGATTTGCGAAGTGTTATGTATTTCTCGTCTACACTTCAAATGAATGTAAATGCGACACTTCCTTGCAAGGAAATAGCGTCTGCAGATATCTACGTATCGTAGCAATAGAGTTCTAATGCTTCTTAAAACGCGATATCGTATCTCATTTCTATGTTTCATGGTAAGATATAATATTCATTGCGAAGTGTTATGCATTCCTCGTCTACGATTCAAATGAATGTAAATGCGACACTTTCTTGCAAGGAAATAGCGTTTGCAGATGTCTACGTATCGTAGCAATAGAGTTCTTGTGATTCTTAAAACGCGATATCGCATCTCATTTCTATGTTTCATGGTAAGATATTATATAATTTGCGAAGTGTTATGTATTCCTCGTCTACACTTCAAATGAATGTAAATGCGACACTTCCTTGCTAGGAAATAGCGTCTGCAGATATCTAGGTATCGTAGCGATAGAGTTCTAATGCTTCTTAAAACGCGATATCGCACCTCATTTCTATGTTTCATGGTGAGATATAATATGATTTGCGAAGTGTTATGTATTCCTCGTCTACACTTCAAATGAATGTAAATGCGACACTTTCTTGCAAGGAAATAGCGTTTGCAGATTTCTGCGTATCGCAGCTATAGAGTTCTTATGATTCTTAAAACGCGATATCGCATCTCATTTCTATGTTTCATGGTAAGATATAATATTATTTGCGAAGTGTTATGTACTCCTCGTCTACACTTCAAATGAATGTAAATGTTACACTTCCTTGAAAGGAAATAGCGTCTGCAGATGTCTAGGTATCGTAGCGATAGAGTTCTAATGCTTCTTAAAACGCGATATCGCATCTCATTTCTATGTTTCATGGTAAGATATAATATGATTTGCGAAGTGTGATGTATTCCTCGTCTACACTTCAAATGAATGTAAATGCGACACTTCCTTGCAAGGAAATAGCGTTTGCAGATGTCTACCTATCGCAGCAGTAGTGTTCTAATGCTTATTAAAAGGCGATAACGCATCTCATTTCTATGTTTCATGGTAAGATATAATATGATTTGCGAAGTGTGTGTATTCCACGTCTACACTTCAAAAGAATGTAAATGCGACACTTCCTTGCAAAGAAATAGCGTTTGCAGATGTCTACGAATCGTAGCAATAGGGTTCTAATGCTTCTTAAAACGCGATAGCGCATCTCATTTCTATGTTTCATGGTAAGATATAATATGATTTGCGAAGTGTTATGTATTCCTCGTCTACACGTCAAATGAATGTAAATGCGACACTTCCTTGCTAGGAAATAGCGTCTGCAGATATCTAGGTATCGTAGCGATAGAGTTCTAATGCTTCTTAAAACGCGATATCGCATCTCATTTCTATGTTTCATGGTAAGATATAATATGATTTGCGACGTGTTATGTATTCCTCGTCTACACTTCAAATGAATGTAAATGCGACACTTCCTAGCAAGGAAATAGCGTTTGCAGATGTCTACGTATCGTAGGAATAGTGTTCGAATGCTTCTTAAAACGCGATATTGCATCTCATTTCCATGTTTCATGGTAAGATATAATATGATTTGCGAAGTGTTATGTATTCCTCGTCTACACTTCATATAAATGTTAATGCGACACTTCCTTGCAAGGAAATAGCGTTTGTAAATGTCTACCTATCGTAGCAATAGGGTTCTAATTCTTTTTAAAACGCGATATCGCATCTCATTTCTATGTTTCATGGTAAGATATAATATGATTTGCGAAGTGCTATGTATTCCTCGTCTACACTTCAAATGAATGTAAATGCGACACTTCCTTGCAAGGAAATAGCGTTTGCAGATGTCTACGTATCGTAACAATAGAGTTCTTATGATTCTTAAAACGCGAAATCGCATCTCATTTCTATGTTTCATGGTGAGATATAATATGATTTGCGAAGTGTTATGTATTCCTCGTCTACACTTCAAATGAATGTAAATGCGACACCTCCTTGAAAAGAAATAGCGTTTGCAGATGTCTGCGTATCGTAGCAATAGATTTCTAATGCTTCTTAAAACGCGATATCGCATCTCATTTCTATGTTTCATGGTAAGATATAATATGATTTGCGAAGTGTCATATATTCCTCGTCTACACTTCAAATGAATGTAAATGCGACACTTCCTTGCTAGGAAATAGCGTCTGCAGATGTCTAGGTATCGTAGCAATAGAGTTCAAGTGCTTCTTAAAACGAGATATAGCATCTCATATCTACGTTTCATGATAAGATATAATATTCATTGCGAAGTGTTATGCATTCCTCGTATACGATTCAAATGAATGTAAATGCGACACTTTCTTGCAAGGAAATAGCGTTTGCAGATGTCTACGTATCGTAGCAATAGATTTCTTATGATTCTTAAAACGCGATATCGCATCTCATTTCTATGGTTCATGGTAAGATATAATATGATTTGCGATGTGTTATGTATTCCTCGTCTACACTTCAAATGAATGTAAATGCGTCACTACCTTGCAAGGAAATAGCGTTTGCAGATTTCTAGGTATCGCAGCAATAGAGTTCTAATGCTGCTTAAAACGCGATATCGCATCTCATTTCTATGTTTCATGGTAAGATATTATATGATTTGCGAGGTGTCATGAATTCGTCGTCTACACTTCAAATGAATGTAAATGCGACACTTCCTTGCTAGGAAATAGCGTCTGCAGATGTCTAGCTATCGTAGCAACAGAGTTCTAATGCTTCTTAAAACGCAATATCGCATCTCATTTCTATGTTTCATGGTAAGATATTATATAATTTGCGAAGTGTTATGTATTCCTCGTCTACACTTCAAATGAATGTAAATGCGACACTTCCTTGCTAGGAAATAGCGTCTGCAGATGTCTAGGTATCGTAGGAATAGAGTTCAAGTGCTTCTTAAAACGAGATATAGCATCTCATATCTACGTTTCATGATAAGATATAATATTCATTGCGAAGTGTTATGCATTCCTCGTATACGATTCAAATGAATGTAAATGCGACACTTTCTTGCAAGGAAATAGCGTTTGCAGATGTCTACGTATCGCAGCAATAGAGTTCTAATGCTGCTTAAAACGCGATATCGCATCTCATTTCTATGTTTCATGGTAAGATATTATATGATTTGCGAGGTGTCATGAATTCCTCGTCTACACTTCAAATGAATGTAAATGCGACACTTCCTTGCTAGGAAATAGCGTCTGCAGATGTCTAGCTATCGTAGCAACAGAGTTCTAATGCTTCTTAAAACGCAATATCGCATCTCATTTCTATGTTTCATGGTAAGATATTATATAATTTGCGAAGTGTTATGTATTCCTCGTCTACACTTCAATTGAATGTAAATGCGACACTTCCTTGCTAGGAAATAGCGTCTGCAGATATCTAGGTATCGTAGCGATAGAGTTCTAATGCTTCTTAAAACGCGATATCGCACCTCATTTCTATGTTTCATGGTGAGATATAATATGATTTGCGAAGTGTTATGTATTCCTCGTCTACACTTCAAATGAATGTAAATGCGACACTTCCTTGCAAGGAAATAGCGTTTGCAGATTTCTGCGTATCGCAGCTATAGAGTTCTAATGATTCTTAAAACGCGATATCGCATCTCATTTCTATGTTTCATGGTAAGATATAATATGATTTGCGAAGTGTCATGTATTCCTCGTCTACGATTCAAATGAATGTAAATGCGACACTTCCTTCCAAGGAAATAGCGTTTGCAGATGTCTAGGTATCGTAGCAATAGAGTTCTAATGCTTCTTAAAACGCGATATCGCATCTCATTTCTATGTTTCATGGTAAGATATAATATGATTTGCGAAGTGTCATATATTCCTCGTCTACACTTCAAATGAATGTAAATGCGACACTTCCTTGCTAGGAAATAGCGTCTGCAGATGTCTAGCTATCGTAGCAACAGAGTTCTAATGCTTCTTAAAACGCAATATCGCATCTCATTTCTATGTTTCATGGTAAGATATTATATAATTTGCGAAGTGTTATGTATTCCTCGTCTACACTTCAAATGAATGTAAATGCGACACTTCCTTGCTAGGAAATAGCGTCTGCAGATGCCTAGGTATCGTAGGAATAGAGTTCAAGTGCTTCTTAAAACGAGATATAGCATCTCATATCTACGTTTCATGATAAGATATAATATTCATTGCGAAGTGTTATGCATTCCTCGTATACGATTCAAATGAATGTAAATGCGACACTTTCTTGCAAGGAAATAGCGTTTGCAGATGTCTACGTATCGCAGCAATAGAGTTCTAATGCTGCTTAAAACGCGATATCGCATCTCATTTCTATGTTTCATGGTAAGATATTATATGATTTGCGAGGTGTCATGAATTCCTCGTCTACACTTCAAATGAATGTAAATGCGACACTTCCTTGCTAGGAAATAGCGTCTGCAGATGTCTAGCTATCGTAGCAACAGAGTTCTAATGCTTCTTAAAACGCAATATCGCATCTCATTTCTATGTTTCATGGTAAGATATTATATAATTTGCGAAGTGTTATGTATTCCTCGTCTACACTTCAATTGAATGTAAATGCGACACTTCCTTGCTAGGAAATAGCGTCTGCAGATATCTAGGTATCGTAGCGATAGAGTTCTAATGCTTCTTAAAACGCGATATCGCACCTCATTTCTATGTTTCATGGTGAGATATAATATGATTTGCGAAGTGTTATGTATTCCTCGTCTACACTTCAAATGAATGTAAATGCGACACTTCCTTGCAAGGAAATAGCGTTTGCAGATTTCTGCGTATCGCAGCTATAGAGTTCTAATGATTCTTAAAACGCGATATCGCATCTCATTTCTATGTTTCATGGTAAGATATAATATGATTTGCGAAGTGTCATGTATTCCTCGTCTACGATTCAAATGAATGTAAATGCGACACTTCCTTCCAAGGAAATAGCGTTTGCAGATGTCTAGGTATCGTAGCAATAGAGTTCTAATGCTTCTTAAAACGCGATATCGCATCTCATTTCTATGTTTCATGGTAAGATATAATATGATTTGCGAAGTGTCATATATTCCTCGTCTACACTTCAAATGAATGTAAATGCGACACTTCCTTGCTAGGAAATAGCGTCTGCAGATGTCTAGGTATCGTAGCAATAGAGTTCAAGTGCTTCTTAAAACGAGATATAGCATCTCATATCTACGTTTCATGATAAGATATAATATTCATTGCGAAGTGTTATGCATTCCTCGTATACGATTCAAATGAATGTAAATGCGACACTTTCTTGCAAGGAAATAGCGTTTGCAGATGTCTACGTATCGTAGCAATAGAGTTCTTATGATTCTTAAAACGCGATATCGCATCTCATTTCTATGGTTCATGGTAAGATATAATATGATTTGCGATGTGTTATGTATTCCTCGTCTACACTTCAAATGAATGTAAATGCGTCACTACCTTGCAAGGAAATAGCGTTTGCAGATTTCTAGGTATCGCAGCAATAGAGTTCTAATGCTGCTTAAAACGCGATATCGCATCTCATTTCTATGTTTCATGGTAAGATATTATATGATTTGCGAGGTGTCATGAATTCCTCGTCTACACTTCAAATGAATGTAAATGCGACACTTCCTTGCTAGGAAATAGCGTCTGCAGATGTCTAGCTATCGTAGCAACAGAGTTCTAATGCTTCTTCAAACGCAATATCGCATCTCATTTCTATGTTTCATGGTAAGATATTATATAATGTGCGAAGTGTTATGTATTCCTCGTCCACACTTCAAATGAATGTAAATGCGACACTTCCTTGCTAGGAAATAGCGTCTGCAGATATCTAGGTATCGTAGCGATAGAGTTCTAATGCTTCTTAAAACGCGATATCGCACCTCATTTCTATGTTTCATGGTGAGATATAATATGATTTGCGAAGTGTTATGTATTCCTCGTCTACACTTCAAATGAATGTAAATGCGACACTTCCTTGCAAGGAAATAGCGTTTGCAGATTTCTGCGTATCGCAGCTATAGAGTTCTAATGATTCTTAAAACGCGATATCGCATCTCATTTCTATGTTTCATGGTAAGATATAATATGATTTGCGAAGTGTCATGTATTCCTCGTCTACACTTCAAATGAATGTAAATGCGACACTTCCTTGCAAGGAAATAGCGTTTACAGATGTCTACGTATCGAAGCAATAGAGTTCAAATGCTTCTTAAAACGAGATATTGCATCTCATATCTATGTTTCATGATAAGATATAATATTCATTGCGAAGTGTTATGCATTCCTCGTCTACGATTCAAATGAATGTAAATGCGACACTTCCTTCCAAGGAAATAGCGTTTGCAGATGTCTAGGTATCGTAGCAATAGAGTTCTAATGCTTCTTAAAACGCGATATCGCATCTCATTTCTATGTTTCATGGTAAGATATAATATGATTTGCGAAGTGTTATGTATTCCTCGTCTACACTTCAAATGAATGTAAATGCGACACTTCCTCGCTAGGAAATATTGTTTGCAGATGTCTACGTATCGTAGTGATAGAGTTCTAATGCTTCTTAAAGCGCGATATCGCATCTCATTTCTATGTTTCATGGTCAGATATAATATGATTTGCGAAGTGTTATGTATTTCTCGTCTACACTTCAAATGAATGTAAATGCGACACTTCCTTGCAGGGAAATAGCGTTTGCAGATTTCTACGTATCGTAGCAATAGATTTCTAATGCTTCTTAAAGCGCGATATCGCATCTCATTTCTATGTTTCATGGTAAGATATAATATGATTTGCGAAGTGTCATGTATTCCTCGTCTACACTTCAAATGAATGTAAATGCGACACTTCCTTGCTAGGAAATAGCGTCTGCAGATGTCTAGGTATCGTAGCAATAGAGTTCTAATGCTTCTTAAAACGCGATATCGCATCTCATTTCTATGTTTCATGGTAAGATATAATATGATTTGCGAAGTGTTATGTATTTCTCGTCTACACTTCAAATGAATGTAAATGCGACACTTCCTTGCAAGGAAATAGCGTCTGCAGATGTCTACGTATCGTAGCAATAGAGTTCTAATGCTTCTTAAAACGCGATATCGTATCTCATTTCTATGTTTCATGGTAAGATATAATATTCATTGCGAAGTGTTATGCATTCCTCGTCTACGATTCAAATGAATGTAAATGCGACACTTTCTTGCAGGGAAATAGCGTTTGCAGATGTCTACGTATCGTAGCAATAGAGTTCTTGTGATTCTTAAAACGCGATATCGCATCTCATTTCTATGTTTCATGGTAAGATATTATATAATTTGCGAAGTGTTATGTATTCCTCGTCTACACTTCAAATGAATGTAAATGCGACACTTCCTTGCTAGGAAATAGCGTCTGCAGATATCTAGGTATCGTAGCGATAGAGTTCTAATGCTTCTTAAAACGGGATATCGCACCTCATTTCTATGTTTCATGGTGAGATATAATATGATTTGCGAAGTGTTATGTATTCCTCGTCTACACTTCAAATGAATGTAAATGCGACACTTCCTTGCTAGGAAATAGCGTCTGCAGATATCTAGGTATCGTAGCGATAGAGTTCTAATGCTTCTTAAAACGCGATATCGCACCTCATTTCTATGTTTCATAGTGAGATATAATATGATTTGCGAAGTGTTATGTATTCCTCGTCTACACTTCAAATGAATGTAAATGCGACACTTCCTTGCAAGGAAATAGCGTTTGCAGATTTCTGCGTATCGCAGCTATAGAGTTCTTGTGATTCTTAAAACGCGATATCGCATCTCATTTCTATGTTTCATGGTAAGATATAATATGATTTGCGAAGTGTTATGTACTCCTCGTCTACACTTCAAATGAATGTAAATGTTACACTTCCTTGAAAGGAAATAGCGTCTGCAGATGTCTAGGTATCGTAGCGATAGAGTTCTAATGCTTCTTAAAACGCGATATCGCATCTCATTTCTATGTTTCATGGTAAGATATAATATGATTTGCGAAGTGTGATGTATTCCTCGTCTACACTTCAAATGAATGTAAATGCGACACTTCCTTGCAAGGAAATAGCGTTTGCAGATGTCTACCTATCGCAGCAGTAGTGTTCTAATGCTTATTAAAACGCGATAACGCATCTCATTTCTATGTTTCATGGTAAGATATAATATGATTTGCGAAGTGTGTGTATTCCACGTCTACACTTCAAAAGAATGTAAATGCGACACTTCCTTGCAAAGAAATAGCGTTTGCAGATGTCTACCTATCGTAGCAATAGGGTTCTAATGCTTCTTAAAACGCGATATCGCACCTCATTTCTATGTTTCATGGTAAGATATAATATGATTTGCGAAGTGTTGTGTATTCCTCGTCTACACTTCATATGAATGTAAATGCGACACTTCCTTGGTAGGAAATAGCGTTTGCAGATGTCTACGTATCGTAGCAATAGTGTTCTTATGATTCTTACAACGCGATATCGCATCTCATTTCCATGTTTCATGGTAAGATATAATATGATTTGCGAAGTGTTATGTATTCCTCGTCTACACTTCATATGAATGTTAATGCGACACTTCCTTGCAAGGAAAGAGCGTTTGCAGATGTCTAAGTATCGTAGCAATAGAGTTCTTATGATTCTTAAAACGCGAAATCGCATCTCATTTCTATGTTTCATGGTAAGATGTAATATGATTTGCGAAGTGTTATGTACTCCTCGTCTACACTTCAAATGAATGTAAATGCGACACTTCCTTGAAAGGAAATAGCGTCTGCAGATATCTAGGTATCGTAGCGATAGAGTTCTAATGCTTCTTGAAACGCGATATCGCATCTCATTTTTATGTTTCATGGTAAGATATAATATGATTAGCGAAGTGTGATGTATTCCTCGTCTACACTTCAAATGAATGTAAATGCGACACTTCCTTGCAAGGAAATAGCGTTTGCAGATGTCTACCTATCGTAGCAGTAGTGTTCTAATGCTTATTAAAAGGCGATAACGCATCTCATTTCTATGTTTCATGGTAAGATATAATATGATTTGCGAAGTGTGTGTATTCCACGTCTTCACTTCAAATGAATGTAAATGCGACACTTCCTTGCAAAGAAATAGCGTTTGCAGATGTCTACGAATCGTAGCAATAGATTTCAAATGCTTCTTAAAACGCGATAGCGCATCTCATTTCTATGTTTCATGGTAAGATATAATATGATTTGCGAAGTGTTATGTATTCCTCGTCTACACGTCAAATGAATGTAAATGCGACACTTCCTTGCTAGGAAATAGCGTCTGCAGATATCTAGGTATCGTAGCGATAGAGTTCTAATGCTTCTTAAAACGCGATATCGCATCTCATTTCTATGTTTCATGGTAAGATATAATATGATTTGCGAAGTGTTATGTATTCCTCGTCTACACTTCAAATGAATGTAAATGCGACACTTCCTAGCAAGGAAATAGCGTTTGCAGATGTCTACGTATCGTAGGAATAGTGTTCGAATGCTTCTTAAAACGCGATATTGCATCTCATTTCCATGTTTCATGGTAAGATATAATATGATTTGCGAAGTGTTATGTATTCCTCGTCTACACTTCATATAAATGTTAATGCGACACTTCCTTGCAAGGAAATAGCGTTTGTAAATGTCTACCTATCGTAGCAATAGGGTTCTAATTCTTTTTAAAACGCGATATCGCATCTCATTTCTATGTTTCATGGTAAGATATAATATGATTTGCGAAGTGCTATGTATTCCTCGTCTACACTTCAAATGAATGTAAATGCGACACTTCCTTGCTAGGAAATAGCGTCT
Organism: Xylocopa sonorina; assembly: GCF_050948175.1. NCBI lineage: Eukaryota > Metazoa > Arthropoda > Insecta > Hymenoptera > Apidae > Xylocopa > Xylocopa sonorina. The sequence continues at coordinate 321,091 of NW_027490234.1, forward strand.
GCAGATGTCTAGGTATCGTAGCAATAGAGTTCAAGTGCTTCTTAAAACGAGATATAGCATCTCATATCTACGTTTCATGATAAGATATAATATTCATTGCGAAGTGTTATGCATTCCTCGTATACGATTCAAATGAATGTAAATGCGACACTTTCTTGCAAGGAAATAGCGTTTGCAGATGTCTACGTATCGTAGCAATAGTGTTCTTATGATTCTTACAACGCGATATCGCATCTCATTTCCATGTTTCATGGTAAGATATAATATGATTTGCGAAGTGTTATGTATTCCTCGTCTACACTTCATATGAATGTTAATGCGACACTTCCTTGCAAGGAAAGAGCGTTTGCAGATGTCTAAGTATCGTAGCAATAGAGTTCTTATGATTCTTAAAACGCGAAATCGCATCTCATTTCTATGTTTCATGGTAAGATATAATATGATTTGCGAAGTGTCATATATTCCTCGTCTACACTTCAAATGAATGTAAATGCGACACTTCCTTGCTAGGAAATAGCGTCTGCAGATATCTAGGTATCGTAGCGATAGAGTTCTAATGCTTCTTAAAACGCGATATCGCACCTCATTTCTATGTTTCATGGTGAGATATAATATGATTTGCGAAGTGTTATGTATTCCTCGTCTACACTTCAAATGAATGTAAATGCGACACTTCCTTGCAAGGAAATAGCGTTTGCAGATTTCTGCGTATCGCAGCTATAGAGTTCTAATGATTCTTAAAACGCGATATCACATCTCATTTCTATGTTTCATGGTAAGATATAATATGATTTGCGAAGTGTCATGTATTCCTCGTCTACGATTCAAATGAATGTAAATGCGACACTTCCTTGAAAGGAAATAGCGTCTGCAGATATCTAGGTATCGTAGCGATAGAGTTCTAATGCTTCTTGAAACGCGATATCGCATCTCATTTTTATGTTTCATGGTAAGATATAATATGATTAGCGAAGTGTGATGTATTCCTCGTCTACACTTCAAATGAATGTAAATGCGACACTTCCTTGCAAGGAAATAGCGTTTGCAGATGTCTACCTATCGTAGCAGTAGTGTTCTAATGCTTATTAAAAGGCGATAACGCATCTCATTTCTATGTTTCATGGTAAGATATAATATGATTTGCGAAGTGTGTGTATTCCACGTCTTCACTTCAAATGAATGTAAATGCGACACTTCCTTGCAAAGAAATAGCGTTTGCAGATGTCTACGAATCGTAGCAATAGATTTCAAATGCTTCTTAAAACGCGATAGCGCATCTCATTTCTATGTTTCATGGTAAGATATAATATGATTTGCGAAGTGTTATGTATTCCTCGTCTACACGTCAAATGAATGTAAATGCGACACTTCCTTGCTAGGAAATAGCGTCTGCAGATATCTAGGTATCGTAGCGATAGAGTTCTAATGCTTCTTAAAACGCGATATCGCATCTCATTTCTATGTTTCATGGTAAGATATAATATGATTTGCGAAGTGTTATGTATTCCTCGTCTACACTTCAAATGAATGTAAATGCGACACTTCCTAGCAAGGAAATAGCGTTTGCAGATGTCTACGTATCGTAGGAATAGTGTTCGAATGCTTCTTAAAACGCGATATTGCATCTCATTTCCATGTTTCATGGTAAGATATAATATGATTTGCGAAGTGTTATGTATTCCTCGTCTACACTTCATATAAATGTTAATGCGACACTTCCTTGCAAGGAAATAGCGTTTGTAAATGTCTACCTATCGTAGCAATAGGGTTCTAATTCTTTTTAAAACGCGATATCGCATCTCATTTCTATGTTTCATGGTAAGATATAATATGATTTGCGAAGTGCTATGTATTCCTCGTCTACACTTCAAATGAATGTAAATGCGACACTTCCTTGCTAGGAAATAGCGTCTGCAGATGTCTAGGTATCGTAGCAATAGAGTTCAAGTGCTTCTTAAAACGAGATATAGCATCTCATATCTACGTTTCATGATAAGATATAATATTCATTGCGAAGTGTTATGCATTCCTCGTATACGATTCAAATGAATGTAAATGCGACACTTTCTTGCAAGGAAATAGCGTTTGCAGATGTCTACGTATCGTAGCAATAGTGTTCTTATGATTCTTACAACGCGATATCGCATCTCATTTCCATGTTTCATGGTAAGATATAATATGATTTGCGAAGTGTTATGTATTCCTCGTCTACACTTCATATGAATGTTAATGCGACACTTCCTTGCAAGGAAAGAGCGTTTGCAGATGTCTAAGTATCGTAGCAATAGAGTTCTTATGATTCTTAAAACGCGAAATCGCATCTCATTTCTATGTTTCATGGTAAGATATAATATGATTTGCGAAGTGTCATATATTCCTCGTCTACACTTCAAATGAATGTAAATGCGACACTTCCTTGCTAGGAAATAGCGTCTGCAGATATCTAGGTATCGTAGCGATAGAGTTCTAATGCTTCTTAAAACGCGATATCGCACCTCATTTCTATGTTTCATGGTGAGATATAATATGATTTGCGAAGTGTTATGTATTCCTCGTCTACACTTCAAATGAATGTAAATGCGACACTTCCTTGCAAGGAAATAGCGTTTGCAGATTTCTGCGTATCGCAGCTATAGAGTTCTAATGATTCTTAAAACGCGATATCACATCTCATTTCTATGTTTCATGGTAAGATATAATATGATTTGCGAAGTGTCATGTATTCCTCGTCTACGATTCAAATGAATGTAAATGCGACACTTCCTTCCAAGGAAATAGCGTTTGCAGATGTCTAGGTATCGTAGCAATAGAGTTCTAATGCTTCTTAAAACGCGATATCGCATCTCATTTCTATGTTTCATGGTAAGATATAATATGATTTGCGAAGTGTTATGTATTCCTCGTCTACACTTCAAATGAATGTAAATGCGACACTTCCTCGCTAGGAAATATCGTTTGCAGATGTCTACGTATCGTAGCGATAGAGTTCTAATGCTTCTTAAAGCGCGATATCGCATCTCATTTCTATGTTTCATGGTCAGATATAATATGATTTGCGAAGTGTTATGTATTTCTCGTCTACACTTCAAATGAATGTTAATGCGACACTTCCTTGCAAGGAAATAGCGTTTGTAAATGTCTACCTATCGTAGCAATAGGGTTCTAATTCTTTTTAAAACGCGATATCGCATCTCATTTCTATGTTTCATGGTAAGATATAATATGATTTGCGAAGTGTCATGTATTCCTCGTCTACACTTCAAATGAATGTAAATGCGACACTTCCTTGCTAGGAAATAGCGTCTGCAGATGTCTAGGTATCGTAGCAATAGAGTTCTAATGCTTCTTAAAACGCGATATCGCATCTCATTTCTATGTTTCATGGTAAGATATAATATGATTTGGAAGTGTTATGTATTTCTCGTCTACACTTCAAATGAATGTAAATGCGACACTTCCTTGCAAGGAAATAGCGTCTGCAGATGTCTACGTATCGTAGCAATAGAGTTCTAATGCTTCTTAAAACGCGATATCGTATCTCATTTCTATGTTTCATGGTAAGATATAATATTCATTGCGAAGTGTTATGCATTCCTCGTCTACGATTCAAATGAATGTAAATGCGACACTTTCTTGCAAGGAAATAGCGTTTGCAGATGTCTACGTATCGTAGCAATAGAGTTCTTGTGATTCTTAAAACGCGATATCGCATCTCATTTCTATGTTTCATGGTAAGATATTATATAATTTGCGAAGTGTTATGTATTCCTCGTCTACACTTCAAATGAATGTAAATGCGACACTTCCTTGCTAGGAAATAGCGTCTGCAGATATCTAGGTATCGTAGCGATAGAGTTCTAATGCTCCTTAAAACGCGATATCGCACCTCATTTCTATGTTTCATGGTGAGATATAATATGATTTGCGAAGTGTTATGTATTCCTCGTCTACACTTCAAATGAATGTAAATGCGACACTTCCTTGCAAGGAAATAGCGTTTGCAGATTTCTGCGTATCGCAGCTATAGAGTTCTTATGATTCTTAAAACGCGATATCGCATCTCATTTCTATGTTTCATGGTAAGATATAATATGATTTGCGAAGTGTTATGTACTCCTCGTCTACACTTCAAATGAATGTAAATGTTACACTTCCTTGAAAGGAAATAGCGTCTGCAGATGTCTAGGTATCGTAGCGATAGAGTTCTAATGCTTCTTAAAACGCGATATCGCATCTCATTTCTATGTTTCATGGTAAGATATAATATGATTTGCGACGTGTGATGTATTCCTCGTCTACACTTCAAATGAATGTAAATGCGACACTTCCTTGCAAGGAAATAGCGTTTGCAGATGTCTACCTATCGCAGCAGTAGTGTTCTAGTACTTATTAAAACGCGATAACGCATCTCATTTCTATGTTTCATGGTAAGATATAATATGATTTGCGAAGTGTGTGTATTCCACGTCTACACATCAAAAGAATGTAAATGCGACACTTCCTTGCAAAGAAATAGCGTTTGCAGATGTCTACCTATCGTAGCAATAGGGTTCTAATGCTTCTTAAAACGCGATATCGCACCTCATTTCTATGTTTCATGGTAAGATATAATATGATTTGCGAAGTGTTGTGTATTCCTCGTCTACACTTCATATGAATGTAAATGCGACACTTCCTTGGTAGGAAATAGCGTTTGCAGATGTCTACGTATCGTAGCAATAGTGTTCTTATGATTCTTACAACGCGATATCGCATCTCATTTCCATGTTTCATGGTAAGATATAATATGATTTGGGAAGTGTTATGTATTCCTCGTCTACACTTCATATGAATGTTAATGCGACACTTCCTTGCAAGGAAAGAGCGTTTGCAGATGTCTAAGTATCGTAGCAATAGAGTTCTTATGATTCTTAAAACGCGAAATCGCATCTCATTTCTATGTTTCATGGTAAGATATAATATGATTTGCGAAGTGTTATGTACTCCTCGTCTACACTTCAAATGAATGTAAATGCGACACTTCCTTGAAAGGAAATAGCGTCTGCAGATATCTAGGTATCGTAGCGATAGAGTTCTAATGCTTCTTGAAACGCGATATCGCATCTCATTTTTATGTTTCATGGTAAGATATAATATGATTAGCGAAGTGTGATGTATTCCTCGTCTACACTTCAAATGAATGTAAATGCGACACTTCCTTGCAAGGAAATAGCGTTTGCAGATGTCTACCTATCGCAGCAGTAGTGTTCTAATACTTATTAAAACGCGATAACGCATCTCATTTCTATGTTTCATGGTAAGATATAATATGATTTGCGAAGTGTGTGTATTCCACGTCTACACATCAAAAGAATGTAAATGCGACACTTCCTTGCAAAGAAATAGCGTTTGCAGATGTCTACCTATCGTAGCAATAGGGTTCTAATGCTTCTTAAAACGCGATATCGCACCTCATTTCTATGTTTCATGGTAAGATATAATATGATTTGCGAAGTGTTGTGTATTCCTCGTCTACACTTCATATGAATGTAAATGCGACACTTCCTTGGTAGGAAATAGCGTTTGCAGATGTCTACGTATCGTAGCAATAGTGTTCTTATGATTCTTACAACGCGATATCGCATCTCATTTCCATGTTTCATGGTAAGATATAATATGATTTGCGAAGTGTTATGTATTCCTCGTCTACACTTCATATGAATGTTAATGCGACACTTCCTTGCAAGGAAAGAGCGTTTGCAGATGTCTAAGTATCGTAGCAATAGAGTTCTTATGATTCTTAAAACGCGAAATCGCATCTCATTTCTATGTTTCATGGTAAGATATAATATGATTTGCGAAGTGTTATGTACTCCTCGTCTACACTTCAAATGAATGTAAATGCGACACTTCCTTGAATGGAAATAGCGTCTGCAGATATCTAGGTATCGTAGCGATAGAGTTCTAATGCTTCTTGAAACGCGATATCGCATCTCATTTTTATGTTTCATGGTAAGATATAATATGATTAGCGAAGTGTGATGTATTCCTCGTCTACACTTCAAATGAATGTAAATGCGACACTTCCTTGCAAGGAAATAGCGTTTGCAGATGTCTACCTATCGTAGCGGTAGTGTTCTAATGCTTATTAAAAGGCGATAACGCATCTCATTTCTATGTTTCATGGTAAGATATAATATGATTTGCGAAGTGTGTGTATTCCACGTCTTCACTTCAAATGAATGTAAATGCGACACTTCCTTGCAAAGAAATAGCGTTTGCAGATGTCTACGAATCGTAGCAATAGATTTCAAATGCTTCTTAAAACGCGATAGCGCATCTCATTTCTATGTTTCATGGTAAGATATAATATGATTTGCGAAGTGTTATGTATTCCTCGTCTACACGTCAAATGAATGTAAATGCGACACTTCCTTGCTAGGAAATAGCGTCTGCAGATATCTAGGTATCGTAGCGATAGAGTTCTAATGCTTCTTAAAACGCGATATCGCATCTCATTTCTATGTTTCATGGTAAGATATAATATGATTTGCGAAGTGTTATGTATTCCTCGTCTACACTTCAAATGAATGTAAATGCGACACTTCCTAGCAAGGAAATAGCGTTTGCAGATGTCTACGTATCGTAGGAATAGTGTTCGAATGCTTCTTAAAACGCGAAATCGCATCTCATTTCCATGTTTCATGGTAAGATATAATATGATTTGCGAAGTGTTATGTATTCCTCGTCTACACTTCAAATGAATGTAAATGCGACACCTCCTTGGAAAGAAATAGCGTTTGCAGATGTCTGCGTATCGTAGCAATAGATTTCTAATGCTTCTTAAAACGCGATATCGCATCTCATTTCTATGTTTCATGGTAAGATATAATATGATTTGCGAAGTGTCATATATTCCTCGTCTACACTTCAAATGAATGTAAATGCGACACTTCCTTGCTAGGAAATAGCGTCTGCAGATGTCTAGGTATCGTAGCAATAGAGTTCAAGTGCTTCTTAAAACGAGATATAGCATCTCATATCTACGTTTCATGATAAGATATAATATTCATTGCGAAGTGTTATGCATTCCTCGTATACGATTCAAATGAATGTAAATGCGACACTTTCTTGCAAGGAAATAGCGTTTGCAGATGTCTACGTATCGTAGTAATAGAGTTCTTATGATTCTTAAAACGCGATATCGCATCTCATTTCTATGGTTCATGGTAAGATATAATATGATTTGCGATGTGTTATGTATTCCTCGTCTACACTTCAAATGAATGTAAATGCGTCACTACCTTGCAAGGAAATAGCGTTTGCAGATTTCTAGGTATCGCAGCAATAGAGTTCTAATGCTGCTTAAAACGCGATATCGCATCTCATTTCTATGTTTCATGGTAAGATATTATATGATTTGCGAGGTGTCATGAATTCCTCGTCTACACTTCAAATGAATGTAAATGCGACACTTCCTTGCTAGGAAATAGCGTCTGCAGATGTCTAGCTATCGTAGCAACAGAGTTCTAATGCTTCTTAAAACGCAATATCGCATCTCATTTCTATGTTTCATGGTAAGATATTATATAATTTGCGAAGTGTTATGTATTCCTCGTCTACACTTCAAATGAATGTAAATGCGACACTTCCTTGCTAGGAAATAGCGTCTGCAGATATCTAGGTATCGTAGCGATAGAGTTCTAATGCTTCTTAAAACGCGATATCGCACCTCATTTCTATGTTTCATGGTGAGATATAATATGATTTGCGAAGTGTTATGTATTCCTCGTCTACACTTCAAATGAATGTAAATGCGACACTTCCTTGCAAGGAAATAGCGTTTGCAGATTTCTGCGTATCGCAGCTATAGAGTTCTAATGATTCTTAAAACGCGATATCGCATCTCATTTCTATGTTTCATGGTAAGATATAATATGATTTGCGAAGTGTCATGTATTCCTCGTCTACGATTCAAATGAATGTAAATGCGACACTTCCTTCCAAGGAAATAGCGTTTGCAGATGTCTAGGTATCGTAGCAATAGAGTTCTAATGCTTCTTAAAACGCGATATCGCATCTCATTTCTATGTTTCATGGTAAGATATAATATGATTTGCGAAGTGTTATGTATTCCTCGTCTACACTTCAAATGAATGTAAATGCGACACTTCCTCGCTAGGGAATATCGTTTGCAGATGTCTACGTATCGTAGCGATAGAGTTCTAATGCTTCTTAAAGCGCGATATCGCATCTCATTTCTATGTTTCATGGTCAGATATAATATGATTTGCGAAGTGTTATGTATTTCTCGTCTACACTTCAAATGAATGTAAATGCGACACTTCCTTGCAGGGAAATAGCGTTTGCAGATTTCTACGTATCGTAGCAATAGATTTCTAATGCTTCTTAAAGCGCGATATCGCATCTCATTTCTATGTTTCATGGTAAGATATAATATGATTTGCGAAGTGTCATGTATTCCTCGTCTACACTTCAAATGAATGTAAATGCGACACTTCCTTGCTAGGAAATAGCGTCTGCAGATGTCTAGGTATCGTAGCAATAGAGTTCTAATGCTTCTTAAAACGCGATATCGCATCTCATTTCTATGTTTCATGGTAAGATATAATATGATTTGGAAGTGTTATGTATTTCTCGTCTACACTTCAAATGAATGTAAATGCGACACTTCCTTGCAAGGAAATAGCGTCTGCAGATGTCTACGTATCGTAGCAATAGAGTTCTAATGCTTCTTAAAACGCGATATCGTATCTCATTTCTATGTTTCATGGTAAGATATAATATTCATTGCGAAGTGTTATGCATTCCTCGTCTACGATTCAAATGAATGTAAATGCGACACTTTCTTGCAAGGAAATAGCGTTTGCAGATGTCTACGTATCGTAGCAATAGAGTTTTTGTGATTCTTAAAACGCGATATCGCATCTCATTTCTATGTTTCATGGTAAGATATTATATAATTTGCGAAGTGTTATGTATTCCTCGTCTACACTTCAAATGAATGTAAATGCGACACTTCCTTGCTAGGAAATAGCGTCTGCAGATATCTAGGTATCATAGCGATAGAGTTCTAATGCTTCTTAAAACGCGATATCGCACCTCATTTCTATGTTTCATGGTGAGATATAATATGATTTGCGAAGTGTTATGTATTCCTCGTCTACACTTCAAATGAATGTAAATGCGACACTTCCTTGCAAGGAAATAGCGTTTGCAGATTTCTGCGTATCGCAGCTATAGAGTTCTTATGATTCTTAAAACGCGATATCGCATCTCATTTCTATGTTTCATGGTAAGATATAATATGATTTGCGAAGTGTTATGTACTCCTCGTCTACACTTCAAATGAATGTAAATGTTACACTTCCTTGAAAGGAAATAGCGTCTGCAGATGTCTAGGTATCGTAGCGATAGAGTTCTAATGCTTCTTAAAACGCGATATCGCATCTCATTTCTATGTTTCATGGTAAGATATAATATGATTTGCGAAGTGTGATGTATTCCTCGTCTACACTTCAAATGAATGTAAATGCGACACTTCCTTGCAAGGAAATAGCGTTTGCAGATGTCTACCTATCGCAGCAGTAGTGTTCTAATACTTATTAAAACGCGATAACGCATCTCATTTCTATGTTTCATGGTAAGATATAATATGATTTGCGAAGTGTGTGTATTCCACGTCTACACATCAAAAGAATGTAAATGCGACACTTCCTTGCAAAGAATTAGCGTTTGCAGATGTCTACCTATCGTAGCAATAGGGTTCTAATGCTTCTTAAAACGCGATATCGCACCTCATTTCTATGTTTCATGGTAAGATATAATATGATTTGCGAAGTGTTGTGTATTCCTCGTCTACACTTCATATGAATGTAAATGCGACACTTCCTTGGTAGGAAATAGCGTTTGCAGATGTCTACGTATCGTAGCTATAGTGTTCTTATGATTCTTACAACGCGATATCGCATCTCATTTCCATGTTTCATGGTAAGATATAATATGATTTGCGAAGTGTTATGTATTCCTCGTCTACACTTCATATGAATGTTAGTGCGACACTTCCTTGCAAGGAAAGAGCGTTTGCAGATGTCTAAGTATCGTAGCAATAGAGTTCTTATGATTCTTAAAACGCGAAATCGCATCTCATTTCTATGTTTCATGGTAAGATATAATATGATTTGCGAAGTGTTATGTACTCGTCGTCTACACTTCAAATGAATGTAAATGCGACACTTCCTTGAAAGGAAATAGCGTCTGCAGATATCTAGGTATCGTAGCGATAGAGTTCTAATGCTTCTTGAAACGCGATATCGCATCTCATTCTTATGTTTCATGGTAAGATATAATATGATTAGCGAAGTGTGATGTATTCCTCGTCTACACTTCAAATGAATGTAAATGCGACACTTCCTTGCAAGGAAATAGCGTTTGCAGATGTCTACCTATCGTAGCGGTAGTGTTCTAATGCTTATTAAAAGGCGATAACGCATCTCATTTCTATGTTTCATGGTAAGATATAATATGATTTGCGAAGTGTGTGTATTCCACGTCTTCACTTCAAATGAATGTAAATGCGACACTTCCTTGCAAAGAAATAGCGTTTGCAGATGTCTACGAATCGTAGCAATAGATTTCAAATGCTTCTTAAAACGCGATAGCGCATCTCATTTCTATGTTTCATGGTAAGATATAATATGATTTGCGAAGTGTTATGTATTCCTCGTCTACACTTCAAATGAATGTAAATGCGACACTTCCTAGCAAGGAAATAGCGTTTGCAGATGTCTACGTATCGTAGGAATAGTGTTCGAATGCTTCTTAAAACGCGATATTGCATCTCATTTCCATGTTTCATGGTAAGATATAATATGATTTGCGAAGTGTTATGTATTCCCCGTCTACACTTCATATAAATGTTAATGCGACACTTCCTTGCAAGGAAATAGCGTTTGTAAATGTCTACCTATCGTAGCAATAGGGTTCTAATTCTTTTTAAAACGCGATATCGCATCTCATTTCTATGTTTCATGGTAAGATATAATATGATTTGCGAAGTGCTATGTATTCCTCGTCTACACTTCAAATGAATGTAAATGCGACACTTCCTTGCAAGGAAATAGCGTTTGCAGATGTCTACGTATCGTAACAATAGAGTTCTTATGATTCTTAAAACGCGAAATCGCATCTCATTTCTATGTTTCATGGTGAGATATAATATGATTTGCGAAGTGTTATGTATTCCTCGTCTACACTTCAAATGAATGTAAATGCGACACCTCCTTGGAAAGAAATAGCGTTTGCAGATGTCTGCGTATCGTAGCAATAGATTTCTAATGCTTCTTAAAACGCGATATCGCATCTCATTTCTATGTTTCATGGTAAGATATAATATGATTTGCGAAGTGTCATATATTCCTCGTCTACACTTCAAATGAATGTAAATGCGACACTTCCTTGCTAGGAAATAGCGTCTGCAGATGTCTAGGTATCGTAGCAATAGAGTTCAAGTGCTTCTTAAAACGAGATATAGCATCTCATATCTACGTTTCATGATAAGATATAATATTCATTGCGAAGTGTTATGCATTCCTCGTATACGATTCAAATGAATGTAAATGCGACACTTTCTTGCAAGGAAATAGCGTTTGCAGATGTCTACGTATCGTAGCAATAGAGTTCTAATGCTTCTTAAAACGCGATATCGCATCTCATTTCTATGTTTCATGGTAAGATATAATATGATTTGGAAGTGTTATGTATTTCTCGTCTACATTTCAAATGAATGTAAATGCGACACTTCCTTGCAAGGAAATAGCGTCTGCAGATGTCTACGTATCGTAGCAATAGAGTTCTAATGCTTCTTAAAACGCGATATCGTATCTCATTTCTATGTTTCATGGTAAGATATAATATTCATTGCGAAGTGTTATGCATTCCTCGTCTACGATTCAAATGAATGTAAATGCGACACTTTCTTGCAAGGAAATAGCGTTTGCAGATGTCTACGTATCGTAGCAATAGAGTTTTTGTGATTCTTAAAACGCGATATCGCATCTCATTTCTATGTTTCATGGTAAGATATTATATAATTTGCGAAGTGTTATGTATTCCTCGTCTACACTTCAAATGAATGTAAATGCGACACTTCCTTGCTAGGAAATAGCGTCTGCAGATATCTAGGTATCGTAGCGATAGAGTTCTAATGCTTCTTAAAACGCGATATCGCACCTCATTTCTATGTTTCATGGTGAGATATAATATGATTTGCGAAGTGTTATGTATTCCTCGTCTACACTTCAAATGAATGTAAATGCGACACTTCCTTGCAAGGAAATAGCGTTTGCAGATTTCTGCGTATCGCAGCTATAGAGTTCTTATGATTCTTAAAACGCGATATCGCATCTCATTTCTATGTTTCATGGTAAGATATAATATGATTTGCGAAGTGTTATGTACTCCTCGTCTACACTTCAAATGAATGTAAATGTTACACTTCCTTGAAAGGAAATAGCGTCTGCAGATGTCTAGGTATCGTAGCGATAGAGTTCTAATGCTTCTTAAAACGCGATATCGCATCTCATTTCTATGTTTCATGGTAAGATATAATATGATTTGCGAAGTGTGATGTATTCCTCGTCTACACTTCAAATGAATGTAAATGCGACACTTCCTTGCAAGGAAATAGCGTTTGCAGATGTCTACCTATCGCAGCAGTAGTGTTCTAATACTTATTAAAACGCGATAACGCATCTCATTTCTATGTTTCATGGTAAGATATAATATGATTTGCGAAGTGTGTGTATTCCACGTCTACACATCAAAAGAATGTAAATGCGACACTTCCTTGCAAAGAATTAGCGTTTGCAGATGTCTACCTATCGTAGCAATAGGGTTCTAATGCTTCTTAAAACGCGATATCGCACCTCATTTCTATGTTTCATGGTAAGATATAATATGATTTGCGAAGTGTTGTGTATTCCTCGTCTACACTTCATATGAATGTAAATGCGACACTTCCTTGGTAGGAAATAGCGTTTGCAGATGTCTACGTATCGTAGCAATAGTGTTCTTATGATTCTTACAACGCGATATCGCATCTCATTTCCATGTTTCATGGTAAGATATAATATGATTTGCGAAGTGTTATGTATTCCTCGTCTACACTTCATATGAATGTTAATGCGACACTTCCTTGCAAGGAAAGAGCGTTTGCAGATGTCTAAGTATCGTAGCAATAGAGTTCTTATGATTCTTAAAACGCGAAATCGCATCTCATTTCTATGTTTCATGGTAAGATATAATATGATTTGCGAAGTGTTATGTACTCCTCGTCTACACTTCAAATGAATGTAAATGCGACACTTCCTTGAAAGGAAATAGCGTCTGCAGATATCTAGGTATCGTAGCGATAGAGTTCTAATGCTTCTTGAAACGCGATATCGCATCTCATTTTTATGTTTCATGGTAAGATATAATATGATTAGCGAAGTGTGATGTATTCCTCGTCTACACTTCAAATGAATGTAAATGCGACACTTCCTTGCAAGGAAATAGCGTTTGCAGATGTCTACCTATCGTAGCGGTAGTGTTCTAATGCTTATTAAAAGGCGATAACGCATCTCATTTCTATGTTTCATGGTAAGATATAATATGATTTGCGAAGTGTGTGTATTCCACGTCTTCACTTCAAATGAATGTAAATGCGACACTTCCTTGCAAAGAAATAGCGTTTGCAGATGTCTACGAATCGTAGCAATAGATTTCAAATGCTTCTTAAAACGCGATAGCGCATCTCATTTCTATGTTTCATGGTAAGATATAATATGATTTGCGAAGTGTTATGTATTCCTCGTCTACACTTCAAATGAATGTAAATGCGACACTTCCTAGCAAGGAAATAGCGTTTGCAGATGTCTACGTATCGTAGGAATAGTGTTCGAATGCTTCTTAAAACGCGATATTGCATCTCATTTCCATGTTTCATGGTAAGATATAATATGATTTGCGAAGTGTTATGTATTCCCCGTCTACACTTCATATAAATGTTAATGCGACACTTCCTTGCAAGGAAATAGCGTTTGTAAATGTCTACCTATCGTAGCAATAGGGTTCTAATTCTTTTTAAAACGCGATATCGCATCTCATTTCTATGTTTCATGGTAAGATATAATATGATTTGCGAAGTGCTATGTATTCCTCGTCTACACTTCAAATGAATGTAAATGCGACACTTCCTTGCAAGGAAATAGCGTTTGCAGATGTCTACGTATCGTAACAATAGAGTTCTTATGATTCTTAAAACGCGAAATCGCATCTCATTTCTATGTTTCATGGTGAGATATAATATGATTTGCGAAGTGTTATGTATTCCTCGTCTACACTTCAAATGAATGTAAATGCGACACCTCCTTGGAAAGAAATAGCGTTTGCAGATGTCTGCGTATCGTAGCAATAGATTTCTAATGCTTCTTAAAACGCGATATCGCATCTCATTTCTATGTTTCATGGTAAGATATAATATGATTTGCGAAGTGTCATATATTCCTCGTCTACACTTCAAATGAATGTAAATGCGACACTTCCTTGCTAGGAAATAGCGTCTGCAGATGTCTAGGTATCGTAGCAATAGAGTTCAAGTGCTTCTTAAAACGAGATATAGCATCTCATATCTACGTTTCATGATAAGATATAATATTCATTGCGAAGTGTTATGCATTCCTCGTATACGATTCAAATGAATGTAAATGCGACACTTTCTTGCAAGGAAATAGCGTTTGCAGATGTCTACGTATCGTAGCAATAGAGTTCTTATGATTCTTAAAACGCGATATCGCATCTCATTTCTATGGTTCATGGTAAGATATAATATGATTTGCGATGTGTTATGTATTCCTCGTCTACACTTCAAATGAATGTAAATGCGTCACTACCTTGCAAGGAAATAGCGTTTGCAGATTTCTAGGTATCGCAGCAATAGAGTTCTAATGCTGCTTAAATCGCGATATCGCATCTCATTTCTATGTTTCATGGTAAGATATTATATGATTTGCGAGGTGTCATGAATTCCTCGTCTACACTTCAAATGAATGTAAATGCGACACTTCCTTGCTAGGAAATAGCGTCTGCAGATGTCTAGCTATCGTAGCAACAGAGTTCTAATGCTTCTTAAAACGCAATATCGCATCTCATTTCTATGTTTCATGGTAAGATATTATATAATTTGCGAAGTGTTATGTATTCCTCGTCTACACTTCAAATGAATGTAAATGCGACACTTCCTTGCTAGGAAATAGCGTCTGCAGATATCTAGGTATCGTAGCGATAGAGTTCTAATGCTTCTTAAAACGCGATATCGCACCTCATTTCTATGTTTCATGGTGAGATATAATATGATTTGCGAAGTGTTATGTATTCCTCGTCTACACTTCAAATGAATGTAAATGCGACACTTCCTTGCAAGGAAATAGCGTTTGCAGATTTCTGCGTATCGCAGCTATAGAGTTCTAATGATTCTTAAAACGCGATATCGCATCTCATTTCTATGTTTCATGGTAAGATATAATATGATTTGCGAAGTGTCATGTATTCCTCGTCTACACTTCAAATGAATGTAAATGCGACACTTCCTTGCAAGGAAATAGCGTTTACAGATGTCTACGTATCGAAGCAATAGAGTTCAAATGCTTCTTAAAACGAGATATTGCATCTCATATCTATGTTTCATGATAAGATATAATATTCATTGCGAAGTGTTATGCATTCCTCGTCTACGATTCAAATGAATGTAAATGCGACACTTCCTTCCAAGGAAATAGCGTTTGCAGATGTCTAGGTATCGTAGCAATAGAGTTCTAATGCTTCTTAAAACGAGATATTGCATCTCATATCTATGTTTCATGATAGGATATAATATTCATTGCGAAGTGTTATGCATTCCTCGTCTGCGATTCATATGAATGTAAATGCGACACTTCCTTGGTAGGAAATAGCGTTTGCAGATGTCTACGTATCGTAGCAATAGTGTTCTTATGATTCTTACAACGCGATATCGCATCTCATTTCCATGTTTCATGGTAAGATATAATATGATTTGCGAAGTGTTATGTATTCCTCGTCTACACTTCATATGAATGTTAATGCGACACTTCCTTGCAAGGAAATAGCGTTTGCAGATGTCTAGGTATCGTAGCAATAGAGTTCTAATGCTTCTTAAAACGCGATATCGCATTTCATTTCTATGTTTCATGGTAAGATATAATATGATTTGCGAAGTGTTATGTATTCCTCGTCTACACTTCAAATGAATGTAAATGCGACACTTCCTCGCTAGGAAATATCGTTTGCAGATGTCTACGTATCGTAGCGATATAGTTCTAATGCTTCTTAAAGCGCCATATCGCATCTCATTTCTATGTTTCATGGTCAGATATAATATGATTTGCGAAGTGTAATGTATTTCTCGTCTACACTTCAAATGAATGTAAATGCGACACTTCCTTGCAGGGAAATAGCGTTTGCAGATTTCTACGTATCGTAGCAATAGATTTCTAATGCTTCTTAAAGCGCGATATCGCATCTCATTTCTATGTTTCATGGTAAGATATAATATGATTTGCGAAGTGTCATGTATTCCTCGTCTACACTTCAAATGAATGTAAATGCGACACTTCCTAGCAAGGAAATAGCGTTTGCAGATGTCTACCTATCGTAGCTATAAAGTTCTAATGCTTCTTAGAACGCGATATCGCATCTCATTTCTATGTTTCATGGTAAGATGTAATATGATTTGCGAAGTGTTATGTATTCCTCGTCTACACTTCAAATGAATGTAAATGCGACACTTCCTTGCTAGGAAATAGCGTCTGCAGATGTCTAGGTATCGTAGCAATAGAGTTCTAATGCTTCTTAAAACGCGATATCGCATCTCATTTCTATGTTTCATGGTAAGATATAATATGATTTGCGAAGTGTTATGTATTTCTCGTCTACACTTCAAATGAATGTAAATGCGACACTTCCTTGCAAGGAAATAGCGTCTGCAGATGTCTAGGTATCGTAGCAATAGAGTTCAAATGCTTCTTAAAACGAGATATTGCATCTCATATCTATGTTTCATGATAAGATATAATATTCATTGCGAAGTGTTATGCATTCCTCGTATACGATTCAAATGAATGTAAATGCGACACTTCCTTGCAAGGAAAAAGCGTTTGCGGTTGTCTACGTATCGTAGCATTAGAGTTCTTATGATTCTTAAAACGCGATATCGCACCTCATTTCTACGTTTTGTGGTAAGATATAATATGATTTGCGAAGTGTTATGTATTCCTCGTCTACACTTCAAAGGAATGTAAATGCGACACTTCCTTGCAAGGAAATAGCGTTTGCAGATTTCTACGTATCGTAGCAATAGATTTCTAATGCATCTTAAAACGCGATATCGCATCTCATTTCTATGTTTCATGGTAAGATATAATATGATTTCCGAAGTGTCATGTATTCCTCGTCTACACTTCAAATGAATGTAAATGCGACACTTCCTTGCAAAGAAATAGCGTTTGCAGATGTCTACGTATCGTAGCAATAGATTTCTAATGCTTCTTAAAACGCGATATAGCATCTCATTTCTATGTTTCATGATAAGATATAATATTCATAGTGAAGTGTTATGCACTCCTCGTCTACGATTCAAATGAATGTAAATGCGACACTTCCTTGCAAGGAAATAGCGTTTGCAGATGTCTACGCATCGTAGCAATAGATTTCTAATGCATCTTAAAACGCGATATCGCATCTCATTTCTATGTTTCATGGTAAGATATAATATGATTTCCGAAGTGTCATGTATTCCTCGTCTACACTTCAAATGAATGTAAATGCGACACTTCCTTGCAAAGAAATAGCGTTTGCAGATGTCTACGTATCGTAGCAATAGATTTCTAATGCTTCTTAAAACGCGATATAGCATCTCATTTCTATGTTTCATGATAAGATATAATATTCATAGTGAAGTGTTATGCACTCCTCGTCTACGATTCAAATGAATGTAAATGCGACACTTCCTTGCAAGGAAATAGCGTTTGCAGATGTCTACGCATCGTAGCAACAGAGTTCTAATGCTTCTTAAAACGCGATATCGCATCTCATTTCTATGTTTCATGGTAAGATATAATATGATTTGCGAAGTGTTATGTATTCCTCGTCTACACTTCAAATGAATGTAAATGAGACACATCCATGCAAAGAAATAGCGTTTGCAGATGTCTACTTATCGTAGCAATCTATATCTAATGCTCCTTAAAACGCGATATAGCATCTCATTTCTATGTTTCATGATAAGATATAATATTCATTGCGAAGTGTTATGCATTCCTCGTCTGCGATTCAAATGAATGTAAATGCGACACTTCCTTGCTAGGACATAGCGTCTGCAGATGTCTACGTATCGTAGGAATAGATTTCTAATGCTTCTTAAAACGCGATATCGCATCTCATTTCTATGTTTCATGGGAAGATATAATATGATTTGCGAAGTGTTATGTATTCCTCGTCTACACTTCAAATGAATGTAAATGCGACACATCCTTGCAAAGAAATAGCGTTTGCAGATGTCTACGTATCGAAGCAATAGAGTTAAAATGCTTCTTAAAACGCGATATCGCATCTCATTTCTATGTTTCATGGTAAGATATAATATGATTTCCGATGTGTCATGTATTCCTCGTCTACACTTCAAATGAATGTAAATGCGACACTTCCTTGCAAGGCAATAGCGTTTGCAGATGTCTACGTATCGAAGCAATAGAGTTCAAATGCTTCTTAAAACGAGATATTGCATCTCATATCTATGTTTCATGATAAGATATAATATTCATTGCGAAGTGTTATGCATTCCTCGTCTACGATTCAAATGAATGTAAATGCGACACTTCCTTGCAAAGAAATAGCGTTTGCAGATGTCTACGTATCGAAGTAATAGAGTTCAAATGATTCTTAAAACGAGATATTGCATCTCCTATCTATGTTTCATGATAAGATATAATATTCATTGCGAAGTGTTATGCATTCCTCGTCTACGATTCAAATGAATGTAAATGCGACACTTCCTTGCAAGGAAATAGCGTTTGCAGATGTCTAGGTATCGTAGCAATAGAGTTCTAATGCTTCTAAAAACGCGATATCGCATCTCAATTCTATGTTTCATGGTAAGATATAATATGATTTGCGAAGTGTCATGTATTCCTCGTCTACACTTCAAATGAATGTAAATGCGACACTTCCTTGCTAGGAAATAGCGTCTGCAGATGTCTCGGTATCGTAGCGATAGAGTTCTAATGCTTCTTAAAACACGATATCGCATCTCATTTCTATGTTTCATGGTAAGATATAATATGATTTGCGAAGTGTTATGTATTCCTCGTCTACACTTCAAATGAATGTAAATGAGACACATCCATGCAAAGAAATAGCGTTTGCAGATGTCTACTTATCGTAGCAATCTATATCTAATGCTCCTTAAAACGCGATATCGCATCTCATTTCTATGTTTCATGGTAAGATATAATATGATTAGCGACGTGTCATGTATTCCTCGTCTACACTTCAAATGAATGTAAATGCGACACTTCCTAGCAAGGAAATAGCGTTTGCAGATGTCTACGTATCGTAGCAATAGATTTCTAATGCTTCTTAAAACGCGATATCGCATCTCATTTCTATGTTTCATGGTAAGATATAATATGATTTGGGAAGTGTCATGTATTCCTCGTCTACACTTCAAATTAATGTAAATGCGACACTTCCTTGCAAGGAAATAGCGTCTGCAGATGTCTACGTATCGTAGCAGTAGATATCTAATGCTTCTTAAAACGCGATATCGCATCTCATTTCTATGTTTCATGGTAAGATATAATATGATTTGCGAAGTGTCATGTATTCCTCGTCTACACTTCAAATGAATGTAAATGCGACACTTCTTTGCTAGGAAATAGCGACTGCAGATGTCTAGGTATCGTAGCAATAGAGTTCAAATGCTTCTTAAAACGAGATATTGCATCTCATATCTATGTTTCATGATAAGATATAATATTCATTGCGAAGTGTTATGCATTCCTCGTATACGATTCAAATGAATGTAAATGCGACACTTCCTTGCAAGGAAATAGCGTTTGCAGATGTCAACGTATCGTAGCAATAGAATTCTTATGTTTCTTAAAACGCGATATCGCATCTCATTTCTATGTTTCATGGTAAGATATAATATGATTTGCGAAGTGTTATGTATTCCTCGTCTACACTTCAAATGAATGCAAATGCGACACTTCCTTGCAAGGAAATAGCGTTTGCAGATGTCTACGTATCGTAGCAGTAGATTTCTAATGCTTCTTAAATCGCGATATCGCATCTCATTTCTATGTTTCATGGTAAGATATAATATGATTTGCGAAGTGTCATGTATTCCTCGTCTACATTTCAAATGAATGTAAATGCGACACTTCCTTGCAAGGAAATAGCGTTTGCAGATATCTACCTATCGTAGCAATAGGGTTCTAATGCTTCTTAAATCGCGATATCGCATCTCATTTCTATGTTTCATGGTAAGATATAATATGATTTGCGAAGTGTTATGTATTCCTCGTCTACACTTCAAATGAATGTAAATGCGACACTTCCTTGCTAGGAAATAGCGTCTGCAGATGTCTAGGTATCGTAGTGATAGTGTTCTAATGCTTCTTAAAACGCGATATCGCATCTCTTTTCAATGTATCATGGTAAGATATAATTTGATTTGCGAAGTGTTAAGTATTCCTCGTCTGCACTTCAGATTAATGTAAATGCGACACCTCCTTACTAGGAAATAGCGTCTGCAGATGTCTAGGTATCGTAGCAATAGAGTTCTTATGATTCTTAAAACGCAATACCGCATCTCATTTCTATGTTTCATGGTAAGATATAATATGATTTGCGAAGTGTCATGTATTCCTCGCCTACACTTCTAATGAATGTAAATGCGACACTACCTTGCAAGGAAATAGCGTTTGCAGATGTCTACCTATCGCAGCAATTGGGTTCTAATGCTTCTTAAAACGCGATATCGCATCTCATTTCTATGTTTCATGGTAAGATATAATATGATTTGCGAAGTGTTATGTATTCCTCGTCTACACTTCAAATGAATGTAAATGCGACACTTCCTTGCAAGGAAATAGCGTTTGCAGATGTCTACCTATCGTAGCAATAGAGTTCTAATGCTTCTTAAAACGCGATATCGCATCTCATTTCTATGTTTCATGGTAAGATATAATATGATTTGCGAAGTGTTATGCATTCCTCGTATACGATTCAAATGAATGTAAATGCGACACTTCCTTGCAAGGAAATAGCGTTTGCAGATGTCTACGCATCGTAGAAATAGAGTTCTTATGATTCTTAAAACGCAATACCGCATCTCATTTCTATGTTTCATGGTAAGATATAATATGATTTGCGAAGTGTCATGTATTCCACGTCAACACTTCAAATGACTGTAAATGCGTCACTTCTTTGCTAGGAAATAGCGTCTGCAGATGTCTAGGTATCGTAGCAATAGAGTTCAAATGCTTCTTAAAACGAGATATTGCATCTCATATCTATGTTTCATGATAAGATATAATATTCATTAGGAAGTGTTATGCATTCCGCGTATACAATTCAAATGAATGTAAATGCGACACTTCCTTGCAAGGAAATAGCGGTTGCAGATGTCTACGTATCGTAGCAATAGGGTTCTTATGTTTCTTAAAACGCGATATCGCATCTCATTTCTATGTTTCATGGTAAGATATAATATGATTTGCGAAGTGTTATGCATTCCTCGTATACGATTCAAATGAATGTAAATGCGACACTTCCTTGCAAGGAAATAGCGTTTGCAGATGTCTACGTATCGTAGCAATAGGGTTCTTATGTTTCTTAAAACGCGATATCGCAACTCATTTCTATGTTTCATGGTAAGATATAATATGATTTGCGAAGTGTTATGTATTCCTCGTCTACACCTCAAATGAATGTAAATGCGTCACTTCTTTGCTAGGAAATAGCGTCTGCAGATGTCTAGGTATCGTAGCAATAGAGTTCAAATGCTTCTTAAAACGAGATATTGCATCTCATATCTATGTTTCATGATAAGATATAATATTCATTAGGAAGTGTTATGCATTCCTCGTATACGATTCAAATGAATGTAAATGCGACACTTCCTTGCAAGGAAATAGCGGTTGCAGATGTCTACGTATCGTAGCAATAGGGTTCTTATGTTTCTTAAAACGCGATATCGCATCTCATTTCTATGTTTCATGGTAAGATATAATATGATTTGCGAAGTGTTATGTATTCCTCGTCTACACCTCAAATGATTGTGAATGCGACACTTCCTCGCTAGGAAATAGCGTTTGCAGATGTCTAGGGATCGTAGCAATAGAGTTCTTATGATTCTTAAAACGCGATATCGCATCTCATTTCTATGTTTCATGGTAGGATATAATATGATTTGCGAAGTGTTATGTATTCCTCGTCTACACTTCAAATGAATGTAAATTCGACACTTCCTTGCAAAGAAATAGCGTTTGCAGATGTCTAGGTATCGTAGCAATAGAGTTCTTATGATTCTTAAAACGCAATACCGCATCTCATTTCTATGCTTCATGGTAAGATATAATATGATTTGCGAAGTGTCATGTATTCCTCGTCTACACTTCAAATGAATGTAAATGCGACACTTCTTTGCTAGGAAATAGCGTCTGCAGATGCCTAGGTATCGTAGCAATAGAGTTCAAATGCTTCTTAAAACGAGATATTGCATCTCATATCTATGTTTCATGATAAGATATAATATTCATTGCGAAGTGTTATGCATTCCTCGTATACGATTCAAATGAATGTAAATGCGACACTTCCTTGCAAGGAAATAGCGTTTGCAGATGTCTACGCATCGTAGCAATAGAGTTCTTATGATTCTTAAAACGCAATACCGCATCTCATTTCTATGTTTCGTGGTAAGATATAATATGATTTGCGAAGTGTCATGTATTCCACGTCTACACTTCAAATGAATGTAAATGCGTCACTTCTTTGCTAGGAAATAGCGTCTGCAGATGTCTAGGTATCGTAG
This sequence comes from Xylocopa sonorina, assembly GCF_050948175.1. Lineage (NCBI taxonomy): Eukaryota > Metazoa > Arthropoda > Insecta > Hymenoptera > Apidae > Xylocopa > Xylocopa sonorina. Next base: position 344,243 of record NW_027490234.1, read on the forward strand.
CAATAGAGTTCAAATGCTTCTTAAAACGAGATATTGCATCTCATATCTATGTTTCATGATAAGATATAATATTCATTGCGAAGTGTTATGCATTCCTCGTATACGATTCAAATGAATGTAAATGCGACACTTCCTTGCAAGGAAATAGCGTTTGCAGATGTCTAGGTATCGTAGCAATAGAGTTCTTATGATTCTTAAAACGCAATACCGCATCTCATTTCAATGTTTCATGGTAAGATATAATATGATTTGCGAAGTGTCATGTATTCCTCGTCTACACTTCTAATGAATGTAAATGCGACACTACCTTGCAAGGAAATAGCGTTTGCAGATGTCTACCTATCGCAGCAATTGGGTTCTAATGCTTCTTAAAACGCGATATCGCATCTCATTTCTATGTTTCATGGTAAGATATAATATGATTTGCGAAGTGTTATGTATTCCTCGTCTACACTTCAAATGAATGTAAATGCGACACTTCCTTGCAAGGAAATAGCGTTTGCAGATGTCTACCTATCGTAGCAATAGAGTTCTAATGCTTCTTAAAACGCGATATCGCATCTCATTTCTATGTTTCATGGTAAGATATAATATGATTTGCGAAGTGTTATGCATTCCTCGTATACGATTCAAATGAATGTAAATGCGACACTTCCTTGCAAGGAAATAGCGTTTGCAGATGTCTACGCATCGTAGAAATAGAGTTCTTATGATTCTTAAAACGCAATACCGCATCTCATTTCTATGTTTCATGGTAAGATATAATATGATTTGCGAAGTGTCATGTATTCCACGTCTACACTTCAAATGACTGTAAATGCGTCACTTCTTTGCTAGGAAATAGCGTCTGCAGATGTCTAGGTATCGTAGCAATAGAGTTCAAATGCTTCTTAAAACGAGATATTGCATCTCATATCTATGTTTCATGATAAGATATAATATTCATTAGGAAGTGTTATGCATTCCTCGTATACAATTCAAATGAATGTAAATGCGACACTTCCTTGCAAGGAAATAGCGGTTGCAGATGTCTACGTATCGTAGCAATAGGGTTCTTATGTTTCTTAAAACGCGATATCGCATCTCATTTCTATGTTTCATGGTAAGATATAATATGATTTGCGAAGTGTTATGCATTCCTCGTATACGATTCAAATGAATGTAAATGCGACACTTCCTTGCAAGGAAATAGCGTTTGCAGATGTCTACGTATCGTAGCAATAGGGTTCTTATGTTTCTTAAAACGCGATATCGCAACTCATTTCTATGTTTCATGGTAAGATATAATATGATTTGCGAAGTGTTATGTATTCCTCGTCTACACCTCAAATGAATGTGAATGCGACACTTCCTCGCTAGGAAATAGCGTTTGCAGATGTCTAGGGATCGTAGCAATAGAGTTCAAATGCTTCTTAAAACGAGATATTGCATCTCATATCTATGTTTCATGATAAGATATAATATTCATTAGGAAGTGTTATGCATTCCTCGTATACGATTCAAATGAATGTAAATGCGACACTTCCTTGCAAGGAAATAGCGGTTGCAGATGTCTACGTATCGTAGCAATAGGGTTCTTATGTTTCTTAAAACGCGATATCGCATCTCATTTCTATGTTTCATGGTAAGATATAATATGATTTGCGAAGTGTTATGTATTCCTCGTCTACACCTCAAATGATTGTGAATGCGACACTTCCTCGCTAGGAAATAGCGTTTGCAGATGTCTAGGGATCGTAGCAATAGAGTTCTTATGATTCTTAAAACGCGATATCGCATCTCATTTCTATGTTTCATGGTAGGATATAATATGATTTGCGAAGTGTTATGTATTCCTCGTCTACACTTCAAATGAATGTAAATTCGACACTTCCTTGCAAAGAAATAGCGTTTGCAGATGTCTAGGTATCGTAGCAATAGAGTTCTTATGATTCTTAAAACGCAATACCGCATCTCATTTCTATGCTTCATGGTAAGATATAATATGATTTGCGAAGTGTCATGTATTCCTCGTCTACACTTCAAATGAATGTAAATGCGACACTTCTTTGCTAGGAAATAGCGTCTGCAGATGCCTAGGTATCGTAGCAATAGAGTTCAAATGCTTCTTAAAACGAGATATTGCATCTCATATCTATGTTTCATGATAAGATATAATATTCATTGCGAAGTGTTATGCATTCCTCGTATACGATTCAAATGAATGTAAATGCGACACTTCCTTGCAAGGAAATAGCGTTTGCAGATGTCTACGCATCGTAGCAATAGAGTTCTTATGATTCTTAAAACGCAATACCGCATCTCATTTCTATGTTTCGTGGTAAGATATAATATGATTTGCGAAGTGTCATGTATTCCACGTCTACACTTCAAATGAATGTAAATGCGTCACTTCTTTGCTAGGAAATAGCGTCTGCAGATGTCTAGGTATCGTAGCAATAGAGTTCAAATGCTTCTTAAAACGAGATATTGCATCTCATATCTATGTTTCATGATAAGATATAATATTCATTGCGAAGTGTTATGCATTCCTCGTATACGATTCAAATGAATGTAAATGCGACACTTCCTTGCAAGGAAATAGCGTTTGCAGATGTCTAGGTATCGTAGCAATAGAGTTCTTATGATTCTTAAAACGCAATACCGCATCTCATTTCAATGTTTCATGGTAAGATATAATATGATTTGCGAAGTGTCATGTATTCCTCGTCTACACTTCAAATGAATGTAAATGCGACACTTCTTTGCTAGGAAATAGCGTCTGCAGATGTCTAGGTACCGTAGCAATAGAGTTCAAATGCTTCTTAAAACGAGATATTGCATCTCATAGTTATGTTTCATGATAAGATATAATATTCATTGCGAAGTGTTATGCATTCCTCGTATACGATTCAAATGAATGTAAATGCGACACTTCCTTGCAAGGAAATAGCGTTTGCAGATGTCTAGGTATCGTAGCAATAGAGTTCTTGTGATTCTTAAAACGCAATACCGCATCTCATTTCTATGTTTCATGGTAAGATATAATATGATTCGCGAAGTGTCATGTTTTCCTCGTCTACACTTCAAATGAATGTAAATGCGACACTTCTTTGCTAGGAAATAGCGTCTGCAGATGTCTAGGTATCGTAGCAATAGAGTTCAAATGCTTCTTAAAACGAGATATTGCATGTCATATCTATGTTTCATGATAAGATATAATATGATTTGCGAAGTGTCATGTATTCCTCGTCTACATTTCAAATGAATGTAAATGCGACACTTCCTTGCAAGGAAATAGCGTTTGCAGATGTCTACCTATCGTAGCAATAGGGTTCTAATGCTTCTTAAATCGCGATATCGCATCTCATTTCTATGTTTCATGGTAAGATATAATATGATTTGCGAAGTGTTATGTATTCCTCGTCTACACTTCAAATGAATGTAAATGCGACACTTCCTTGCTAGGAAATAGCGTCTGCAGATGTCTAGGTATCGTAGTGATAGTGTTCTAATGCTTCTCAAAACGCGATATCGCATCTCATTTCAATGTTTCATGGTAAGATATAATTTGATTTGCGAAGTGTTATGTATTCCTCGTCTGCACTTCAAATTAATGTAAATGCGACACCTCCTTACTAGGAAATAGCGTCTGCAGATGTCTAGGTATCGTAGCAATAGAGTTCTTATGATGCTCAAAAAGCAATACCGCATCTCATTTCTATGTTTCATGGTAAGATATAATATGATTTGCGAAGTGTCATGTATTCCTCGTCTACACTTCAAATGAATGTAAATGCGACACTACCTTGCAAGGAAATAGCGTTTGCAGATGTCTACCTATCGCAAAAATTGGGTTCTAATGCTTCTTAAAACGCGATATCGCATCTCATTTCTATGTTTCATGGTAAGATATAATATGATTTGCGAAGTGTTATGTATTCCTCGTCTACACTTCAAATGAATGTAAATGCGACACTTCCTTGCAAGGAAATAGCGTTTGCAGATGTCTACGCATCGTAGCAATAGAGTTCTTATGATTCTTAAAACGCAATACCGCATCTCATTTCTATGTTTCATGGTAAGATATAATATGATTTGCGAAGTGTCATGTATTCCACGTCTACACTTCAAATGAATGTAAATGCGTCACTTCTTTGCTAGGAAATAGCGTCTGCAGATGTCTAGATATCGTAGCAATAGAGGTCAAATGCTTCTTAAAACGAGATATTGCATCTCATATCTATGTTTCATGATAAGATATAATATTCATTGCGAAGTGTTATGCATTCCTCGTATACGATTCAAATGAATGTAAATGCGACACTTCCTTGCAAGGAAATAGCGGTTGCAGATGTCTACGTATCGTAGCAATAGGGTTCTTATGTTTCTTAAAACGCGATATCGCATCTCATTTCTATGTTTCATGGTAAGATATAATATGATTTGCGAAGTGTTATGTATTCCTCGTCTACACCTCAAACGATTGTGAACGCGACACTTCCTCGCTAGGAAATAGCGTTTGCAGATGTCTAGGTATCGTAGCAATAGAGTTCTTATGATTCTTAAAACGCAATACCGCATCTCATTTCTATGTTTCATGGTAAGATATAATATTCATTGCGAAGTGTTATGCATTCCTCGTCTACGATTCAAATGAAAGTAAATGCGACACTACTTTGTATGGAAATAACGATTGCAAATGTCTACGTATCGTAGCAATAGCTTTCTAATGATTCTTAAAACGCGATATCGCATCTCATTTCTATGTTTCATGGTAAGATATAATATTCATTGCGAAGTGTTATGCATTCCTCGTCTACGATTCAAATGAAAATAAATGCGACACTTCCTTGCATGGAAATAACGATTGCAGATGTCTACGTATCGTAGCAATAGAGTTCATATGATTCTTAAAACGCGATATCGCATTTCATTTCTATGTTTCATGGTAAGATATAACATGATTTGCGTAGTGTTATGTATTCCTCGTCTACACTTCAAGTGAATGTAAATGCGACACTTCCTTGCCAGGAAATAGCGTTTGCTAATGTCTACCTATCGTAGCAATAGTGTTCCAATGCTTCTTAAAACGCGATATCGCATCTCATTTCTATGTTTCATGGTTAGACATAACATGATTTGCGAAGTGTTATGTATTCCTCGTCTACACTTCAAATGAATGTGAATGCGATACTTCCTCGCTAGGAAATAGCGTCTGCAGATGTCTAGGTATCGTAGCAATAGAGTTCATATGATTCTTAAAACGCGATATCGCATCTCATTTCTATGTTTCATGGTAAGATATAACATGATTTGCGAAGGGTCATGTATTCCTCGTCTACACTTCAAATGAATGTGAATGCGATACTTCCTCGCTGGGAAATAGCGTTTGCAGATGTCTACGTATCGTAGCAATAGCTTTCTAATGCTTCTTAAAACCCGATATCGCATCTCATTTCTATGTTTCATGGTAAGATATAACATGATTTGCGAAGTGTTATGTATTCCTCGTCTACACTTCAAAAGAATTTGAATGCGATACTTCCTCGCTAGGAAATAGCGTTTGCAGATGTCTACGTATCGTAGCAATAGATATCTAATGCTTCTTAAAACGCGATATCGCACCTCATTTCTATGTTTCATGGTAAGATATAATATGATTTGCGAAGTGTCATGTATTCCTCGTCTACACTTCAAATGAATGTAAATGCGACACTTCCTAGCAAGGAAATAGCGTTTGCAGATGTCTACGTATCGAAGCAATAGAGTTCAAATGCTTCTTAAAACGAGATATTGCATCTCATATCTATGTCTCATGATAAGATATAATATTCATTGCGAAGTGTTATGCATTCCTCGTCTACGATTCAAATGAAAGTAAATGCGACACTTCCTTGCAAGGAAATAACGATTGCAGATGTCTACGTATCGTAGCAATAGAGTTCATATGATACTTAAAACGCGATATCGCATCTCATTTCTATGTTTCATGGTAAGATGTAATATGATTTGCGAAGTGTTATGAATTCCTCGTCTACACTTCAAATGAATGTAAATGCGACACTTCCTTGCAAGGAAATAGCGTTTGCAGATGTCTACGTATCGAAGCAATAGAGTTCAAATGCTTCTTAAAACGAGATATTACATCTCATATCTATGTTTCATGATAAGATATAATATTCATTGCGAAGTGTTAAGCATTCCTCGTCTACGATTCAAATGAAAGTAAATGCGACACTTCCTTGCAAGGAAATAACGATTGCAGATGTCTACGTATCGTAGCAATAGAGTTCATATGATTCTTAAAACGCGATATCGCATCTCATTTCTATGTTTCATGGTAAGATATAACATGATTTGCGAAGTGTCATGTATTCCTCGTCTACACTTCAAATGAATGTGAATGCGATACTTCCTCGCTAGGAAATAGCGTTTGCAGATGTCTACGTATCGTAGCAATAGCTTTCTAATGCTTCTTAAAACGCGATATCGCGTCTCATTTCTATGTTTCATGGTAAGATATAATATGATTTGCGAAGTGTCACGTATTCCTCGTCTACACTTCAAATGAATGTAAATGCGACACTTCCTTGCTAGGAAATAGCGTCTGCAGATATCTAGGTATCGTAGCAATAGAGTTCTAATGCTTCTTAAAACGCGATATCGCATCTCATTTCTATGTTTCATGGTAAGATGTAATATGATTTGCGAAGTGTTATGTATTTCTCCTCTACACTTCAAATGAATGTAAATGCGACACTTCCTTGCAAAGTAATAGCGTTTGCAGATGTCTACGTATCGTAGCAATAGAGTTCATATGATACTTAAAACGCGATATCGCATCTCATTTCTATGTTTCATGGTAAGATGTAATATGATTTGCGAAGTGTTATGTATTCCTCGTCTACACTTCAAATGAATGTAAATGCGACACTTCCTTGCAAGGAAATAGCGTTTGCAGATGTCTACGTATCGAAGCAATAGAGTTCAAATGCTTCTTAAAACGAGATATTGCATCTCATATCTATGTTTCATGATAAGATATAATATTCATTGCGAAGTGTCATGTATTCCTCGTCTACACTTCAAATGAATGTAAATGCGACACTTCCTTGCTAGGAAATAGCGTCTGCAGATGTCTAGGTATCGTAGCAATAGAGTTCAAATGCTTCTTAAAACGAGATATCGCACCTCATACCTATGTTTCATGATAAGATATAATATTCATTGCGAAGTGTTATGCATTCCTCGTCTACGATTCAAGTGAAAGTAAATGCGACACAACCCTTGCAAGGAAATAACGATTGCAGATGTCTACGTATCGTAGCAATAGAGTTCATATCATTCTTAAAACGCGATATCGCATCTCATTTCTATGTTTCATGGTAAGATATAATATGATTTGCAAAGTGTTATGTATTCCTCGTCCACACTTCAAATGAATGTGAAAGCGACACTTCCTCGCTAGGAATTAGCGTTTGCAGATGTCTACGTATCGTAGCAATAGATTTCTAATGCTTCTTAAAACGCGATATCGCATCTCATTTCTATGTTTCATGATTAGATATAATATTCATTGCGAAGTGTCATGTATTCCTCGTCTACACTTCAAATGAATGTGAATGCGATACTTCCTCGCTAGGAAATAGCGTTTGCAGATGTCTACGTATCGTAGCAATAGCTTTCTAATGATTCTTAAAACGCGAAATCGCATCTCATTTCTATGTTTCATGGTAAGATGTAATATGATTTGCGAAGTGTCATGTATACCTCGTCTACACTTCAAATGAATGTGAATGCGATACTTCCTCGCTAGGAAATAGCGTTTGCAGATGTCTACGTATCGTAGCAATAGCTTTCTTATTCTTCGTAAAACGCGATATCGCACCTCATTTCTATGTTTCATGGTAAGATATAATATTCATTGCGAAGTGTTATGCATTCCTCGTCTACGATTCAAATGAAAGTAAATGCGACACTTCCTTGCATGGAAATAACTATTGCAGATGTCTACGTATCGTAGCAATAGAGTTCATATGATTCTTAAAACGCGATATCGCATTTCATTTCTATGTTTCATGGTAAGATATAACATGATTTGCGTAGTGTTACGTATTCCTCGTCTACACTTCAAATGAATGTAAATGCGACACTTCCTTGCTAGGAAGTAGCCTCTGCAGATGTCTAGGTATCGTAGCAATAGAGTTCTGATGCTTCTTAAAACGAGATATTGCACCTCATATCTATGTTTCATGATAAGATATAATATTCATTGCGAAGTGTTATGCATTCCTCGTCTACGATTCAAATGAAAGTAAATGCGACACTTCCTTGCAAGGAAATAGCGTTTGCAGATGTCTAGGTATCGTAGCAATAGACTTCATATGATTCTTAGAATGTTATATCGCATCTCATTTCTATGTTTCATGGTAAGATATAACATGATTTGCGAAGTGTTATGTATTCCTCGTCTACACTTCAAATGAATGTGAATGCGATACTTCCTCGCTAGGAAATAGCGTTTGCAGATGTCTACGTATCGTAGCATTAGCTTTCTAATGCTTCTTAAAACGCGATATCGCATCTCATTTCTATGTTTCATGGTAAGATATAATATGATTTGCGAAGTGTTATGTATTCCTCGTCTACACTTCAAATGAGTGTGAATGCGACACTTCCTCGCTAGGAAATAGCGTTTGCAGATGTCTACGTATCGTAGCAATAGCTTTCTAATGCTTCTTAAAACGCGATATCGCATCTCATTTCTATGTTTCATGGTAAGATATAATATGATTTGCGAAGTGTTATGTATTCCTCGTCCACACTTCAAATGAATGTGAATGCGACACTTCCTCGCTAGGAAATAGCGTTTGCAGATGTCTACGTATCGAAGCAATAGAGTTCAAATTCTTCTTAAAACGAGTTATTGCATCTCATATCTATGTTTCATGATAAGATATAATATTCATTGCGAAGTGTCATGTATTCCTCGTCTACACTTCAAATGAATGTAAATGCGACACTTCCTTGCAAGGAAATAGCGTTTGCAGATGTCTACGTATCGTAGCAATAGATATCTAATGCTTCTTAAAACGCGATATCGCATCTCATTTCTATGTTTCATGGTAAGATATAATATGATTTGCGAAGTGTCATGTATTCCTCGTCTACACTTCAAATGAATGTAAATGCGACACTTCCTAGCAAGGAAATAGCGTTTGCAGATGTCTACGTATCGTAGCAATAGACTTCTAATGCTTCCTAAACGCGATATCGCATCTCATTTCTATGTTTCATGGTAAGATATAATATGATTTGCGAAGTGTTATGTATTCCTCGTCTACACTTCAAATGAATGTGAATGCGACACTTCCTCGCTAGGAAATAGCGTTTGCAGATGTCTACGTATCGAAGCAATAGAGTTCAAATTCTTCTTAAAACGAGATATTGCATCTCATATCTATGTTTCATGATAAGATATAATATTCATTGCGAAGTGTCATGTATTCCTCGTCTACACTTCAAATGAATGTGAATGCGACACTTCCTCGCTAGGAAATAGCGTTTGCAGATGTCTACGTATCGTAGCAATAGAGTTCATATGATTCTTAAAATGCGATATCGCATCTCATTTCTATGTTTCATTGTAAGATATAACATGATTTGCGAAATGTTATGTATTCCTCGTCTACACTTCAATTGAATGTGAATGCGATACTTCCTCGCTAGGAAATAGCGTTGGCAGATGTATACGTAACGTAGCAATAGCTTTCTAATGCTTCTTAAAGCGCGATATCGCATCCCATTTCTATGTTTCATGGTAAGATGTAATATTATTTGCGAAGTGTCATGTATTCCTCGTCTACACTTCAAATGAATGTGAATGCGATACTTCCTCGCTAGGAAATAGCGTTTGCAGATGTCTACGTATCGTAGCAATAGCTTTCTAATGCTTCTTAAAATGCGATATCGCATCTCATTTCAGTGTTTCATGGTAAGATGTAATATGATTTGCGAAGTGTCATGTATACCTCGTCTACACTTCAAATGAATGTGAATGCGATACTTCCTCGCTAGGAAATAGCGTTTGCAGATGTCTACGTATCGTAGCAATAGCTTTCTAATGCTTCTTAAAACGCGATATCGCACCTCATTTCTATGTTTCATGGTAAGATGTAATATGATTTGCGAAGTGTCATGTATACCTCGTCTACACTTCAAATGAATGTGAATGCGATACTTCCTCGCTAGGAAATAGCGTTTGCAGATGTCTACGTATCGTAACAATAGATTTCTAATGCTTCTTAAAACGCGATATCGCTTCTCATTTCTATGTTCCATGGTAAGATATAATATGATTTGCGAAGTGTCATGTATTCCTCGTCTACACTTCAAATGAATGTAAATGCGACACTTCCTTGCTTGGAAGTAGCGTCCGCAGATGTCTAGGTATCGTAGCAATAGAGTTCATATGATTCTTAGAATGCGATATCGCATCTCATTTCTATGATTCATGGTAAGATATAACATGATTTGCGAAGTGTTATGTATTCCTCGTCCACACTTCAAATGAATGTGAATGCGACACTTCCTCGCTAGGAAATAGCGTTTGCAGATGTCTACGTATCGAAGCAATAGAGTTCAAATGCTTCTTAAAACGAGATATTGCATCTCATATCTATGTTTCATGATAAGATATAATATTCACTGCGAAGTGTCATGTATTCCTCGTCTACACTTCAAATGATTGTGAATGCGACACTTCCTCGCTAGGAAATAGCGTTTGCAGATGTCTACGTATCGTAGCAATAGAGTTCATATGATTCTTAAAACGCGATATCGCATCTCATTTCTATGTTTCATGGTAAGATATAACATAATTTGCGAAGTGTTATGTATTCCTCGTCTACACTTCAAATGAGTGTGAATGCGATACTTCCTCGCTAGGAAATAGCGTTTGCAGATGTCTACGTATCGTAGCAATATATTTCTAATGCTTCTTAAAACGCGATATCGCATCTCATTTCTATGTTTCATGGTAAGATATAATATGATTTGCGAAGTGTTATGTATTCCTCGTCAACACTTCAAATGAATGTAAATGCGACACTTCCTTGCAAGGAAATAGCGTTTGCTGATGTCTACGTATCGAAGCAATAGAGTTCAAATGCTCCTTAAAACGAAATATTGCATCTCATATCTATGTTTCTTGATAAGATATAATATTCATTGCGAAGTGTTATGCATTCCTCGTCTACGATTCAAATGAATGTGAATGCGATACTTCCTCGCTAGGAAATAGCGTTTGCAGATGTCTACGTATCGTAGCAATAGCTTTCTAATGCTTCTTAAAACACGATATCGCACCTCATTTCTATGTTTCATGGTAAGATATAATATGATTTGCGAAGTGTCATGTATTCCTCGTCTACACTTTAAATGAATGTGAATGCGACACTTCCTCGCTAGGAAATAGCGTTTGCAGATGTCTACGTATCGTAGCAATAGAGTTCATATGATTCTTAAAACGCCATATCGCATCTCATTTCTATGTTTCATGGTAAGATATAACATGATTTGCGAAGTGTTATGTATTCCTCGTCTACACTTCAAATGAATGTGAATGCGATACTTCCTCGCTAGGAAATAGCGTTTGCAGATGTCTACGTATCGTAGCAATAGCTTTCTAATGCTTCTTAAAACGCGATATCGCACCTCATTCCTATGTTTCATGGTAAGATGTAATATGATTTGCGAAGTGTCATGTATACCTCGTCTACACTTCAAATGAATGTGAATGCGATACTTCCTCGCTAGGAAATAGCGTTTGCAGATGTCTACGTATCGTAGCAATAGCTTTCTAATGCTTCTTAAAACGCGATATCGCATCTCATTTCTATGTTTCATGGTAAGATATAATATGATTTGCGAATTGTCATGTATTCCTCGTCTATACTTCAAATGAATGTAAATGCGACACTTCCTTGCTTGGAAGTAGCGTCCGCAGATGTCTAGGTATCGTAGCAATAGAGTTCATATGATTCTTAGAATGCGATATCGCATCTCATTTCTATGATTCATGGTAAGATATAACATGATTTGCGAAGTGTTATGTATTCCTCGTCCACACTTCAAATGAATGTGAATGCGACACTTCCTCGCTAGGAAATAGCGTTTGCAGATGTCTACGTATCGAAGCAATAGAGTTCAAATGCTTCTTAAAACGAGATATTGCATCCCATATCTATGTTTCATGATAAGATATAATATTCACTGCGAAGTGTCATGTATTCCTCGTCTACACTTCAAATGATTGTGAATGCGACCCTTCCTCGCTAGGAAATAGCGTTTGCAGATGTCTACGTATCGTAGCAATAGAGTTCATATGATTCTTAAAACGCGATATCGCATCTCATTTCTATGTTTCATGGTAAGATATAACATGATTTGCGAAGTGTTATGTATTCCTCGTCTACACTTCAAATGAGTGTGAATGCGATACTTCCTCGCTAGGAAATAGCGTTTGCAGATGTCTACGTATCGTAGCAATATATTTCTAATGCTTCTTAAAACGCGATATCGCATCTCATTTCTATGTTTCATGGTAAGATATAATATGATTTGCGAAGTGTTATGTATTCCTCGTCAACACTTCAAATGAATGTAAATGCGACACTTCCTTGCAAGGAAATAGCGTTTGCTGATGTCTACGTATCGAAGCAATAGAGTTCAAATGCTCCTTAAAACGAAATATTGCATCTCATATCTATGTTTCTTGATAAGATATAATATTCATTGCGAAGTGTTATGCATACCTCGTCTACGATTCAAATGAATGTAAATGCGACACTTAGTTGCAAGGAAATAGCGTTTGCAGATGTCTACGTATCGCAGGAATGGAGTTCTTATGATTCTTAAAATGCGATATCGTATCTCATTTCTATGTTTCATGGTAAGATATAATATGATTTGCGAAGTGTCATGTATTACTCGTCTACACTTCAAATGAATGTAAATGAGACACTTCCTTGCTAGGATATAGCGTCTGCAGATGTCTACGTATCGAAGCAATAGAGTACAAATGCTTCTTAAAACGAGATATTACATCTCATATCTATGTTTCATGATAAGATATAATATTCACTGCGAAGTATCATGTATTCCTCGTCCACACTTCAAATGAATGTGAATGCGACACTTCCTCGCTAGGAAATAGCGTTTGCAGATGTCTACGTATCGTAGCAATAGAGTTCATATGATTCTTAAAACGCCATATCGCATCTCATTTCTATGTTTCATGGTAAGATATAACATGATTTGCGAAGTGTCATGTATTCCTCGTCTACACTTCAAATGAATGTGAATGCGATACTTCCTCGCTAGGAAATAGCGTTTGCAGATGTTTACCTATCGTAGCAATAGAGTTCTAATGCTTCTTAAAACTCGACATCGCATCTCATTTCTATGTTTCATGGTAAGATGTAATATGATTTGCGAAGTGTTATGTATTCCTCCTCTACATTTCAAATGAATGTAAATGCGACACTTCCTTGCTAGGAAATAGCGTCTGCAGATGTCTAGGTATCGTAGCAATAGAGTTCTAATGCTTCTTAAAACGCGATATCGCATCTCATTTCTATGTTTCATGGTAAAATATAATATGATTTGCGAAGTGTCATGTATTCCTCGTCTATACTTCAAATGAATGTAAATGCGACACTTCCTTGCTAGGAAATAGCGTCTGCAGATGTCTAGGTATCGTAACAATAGAGTTCTAATGCTTCTTAAAACACGATATCGCATCTCATTTCTATGTTTCATGGTAAGATGTAATGTGATTTGCGAAGTGTTATGTATTCCTCCTCTACACTTCAAATGAATGTAAATGCGACACTTCCTTGCTAGGAAATAGCGTCTGCAGATGTCTAGGTATCGTAGCAATAGAGTTCAAATGATTCTTAAAACGCGATATCGCATCTCATTTCTATGTTTCATGGTAAGATATAACATGATTTGCGAAGTGTCATGTATTCCTCGTCTACACTTCAAATGAATGTAAATGCGACACTTCCTTGCAAGGAAATATCGATTGCAGTTGTCTACGTATCGTAGCAATAGAGTTCTAATGCTTCTTAAAACGCGATATCGCACCTCATTTCTATGTTTCATGGTAAGATATAATATGATTTGCGAAGTGTTATGTATTCCTCGTCTACACTTCAAATGTATGTAAATGCGACACTTCCCTGCAAGGAAATCGCGTTTGCAGATGTCTACGTATCCAAGCAATAGAGTTCAAATGCTTCTTAAAACGAGATATTGCATCTCATATCTATGTTTCGTGATAATATATAATATTCATTGCGAAGTGTTATGCATTCCGCGTCTACGATTCAAATGAATGTAAATGCGACACTTCCTTGCAAGGAAATAGCGTTTGCAGATGTCCACGTATCGTAGCAATAGAGTTCTTATGATTCTTAAAACGCGATATCGCATCTCATTTCTATGTTTCATGGTAAGATATAACATGATTTGCGAAGTGTTATGTATTCCTCGTCTACACTTCAAATGAATGTGAATGCGATACTTCCTCGCTAGGAAATAGCGTTTGCAGATGTCTACGTTTCGTAGCAATAGCTTTATAATGCTTCTTAAAACGCGATATCGCATCTCATTTCTATGTTTCATGGTAAGATATAATATGATTTGCGAAGTGTTATGTATTCCTCCTCTACACTTCTAATGAATGTAAATGCGACACCTCCTTGCAAGGAAATAGCGTTTGCAGTTGTCTACCTATCGTAGCAATAGTGTTGTAATGCTTCTTAAAACGAGATATCGCATCTCATTTCTATGTTTCATGGTAAGATATAATATGATTTGCGAAGTGTTATGTATTCCTCCCCTACACTTCAAATGAATGTAAATGCGACACTTCCTTGCCAGGAAATAGCGTCTGCAGATGTCTAGGTATCGTAGCAATAGAGTTCAAATGCTTCTTAAAACGAGATATTGCATCTCATATCTATGTTTCATGATAAGATATAATATTCATTGCGAAGTGTTATGCATTCCTCGTATACGATTCAAATGAATGTAAATGCGACACTTCCTTGCAAGGAAATAGCGTTTGCAGATGTCTACGTATCGAAGGAATAGAGTTCAAATGCATCTTAAAACGAGATATTGCATCTCATATCTATGTTTCATGATAAGAAATAATATTCATTGAGAAGTGTTATGCATTCCGCGTCTACGATTCAAATGAATGTGAATGCGATACTTCCTCGCTAGGAAATAGCGTTTGCAGATGTCTACGTATCGTAGCAATAGCTTTCTAATGCTTCTTAATACGGGATATCGCATCTCATTTCTATGTTTCAAGGTAAGATATAACATGATTTGCGAAGTGTTGTGTATTCCCCGTCTACACTTCAAATGAATGTGAATGCGATACTTCCTCGCTAGGTAATAGCGTTTGCAGATGTCTACGTACCGTAGCAATAGCTTTCTAATGCTTCTCAAAACGCGATATCGCATCTCATTTCTATGTTTCGTGGTAAGATATAATATGATTTGCGAAGTGTTATGTATTCCTCCTCTTCACTTCAAATGAATGTAAATGCGACACTTCCTTGCAAGGAAATAGCGTTTGCAGTTGTCTACCTATCGTAGCAATGGTGTTCTAATGCTTCTTAAAACGAGATATCACATCTCATTTCTATGTTTCATGGTAAGATATAATATGATTTGCGAAGTGTTATGTATTCCTCGTCTACACTTCAAATGAATGTAAATGCGACACTTCCTTGCAAGGAAATAGCGTTTGCTGATGTCTACGTAGCGAAGCAATAGAGTTCAAATGCTTCCTAAAACGAGATATTGCATCTCACATCTATGTTTCATGACAAGATATAATATTCATTGCGAAGTGTTATGCATTCCTCGTATGCGATTCAAATGAATGTAAATGCGACACTTTCTTGCAAGGAAATAGCGATTGCAGTTGTCTACGTATCGCAGCAATAGAGTTCTTATGATTCTTAAAACGCGATATCGCATCTCATTTCTATCTTTCATGGTAAGATATATTATGATTTGCGAAGTGTCATGTATTCCTCGTCTACTATTCAAATGAGTGTAAATGCGACACTTCCTAGCAAGGAAATAGCGTTTGCAGATGTCTACGTTTCGTAGCTATAGAGTTCTTATGATTCTTAAAACGCGATATCGCATCTCATTTCTATGTTTCATGGTAAGATATAACATGATTTGCGAAGTGTCATGTATTCCTCGTCTACACTTCAAATGAATGTAAATGCGACACTTCCTTGCAAGGAAATATCGATTGCAGTTGTCTACGTATCGTAGCAATAGAGTTCTAATGCTTCTTAAAACGCGATATCGCACCTCATTTCTATGTTTCATGGTAAGATATAATATGATTTGCGAAGTGTTATGTATTCCTCGTCTACACTTCAAATGTATGTAAATGCGACACTTCCCTGCAAGGAAATAGCGTTTGCAGATGTCTACGTATCCAAGCAATAGAGTTCAAATGCTTCTTAAAACGAGATATTGCATCTCATATCTATGTTTCGTGATAATATATAATATTCATTGCGAAGTGTTATGCATTCCGCGTCTACGATTCAAATGAATGTAAATGCGACACTTCCTTGCAAGGAAATAGCGTTTGCAGATGTCTACGTATCGTAGCAATAGAGTTCTTATGATTCTTAAAACGCGATATCGCATCTCATTTCTATGTTTCATGGTAAGATATAACATGATTTGCGAAGTGTTATGTATTCCTCGTCTACACTTCAAATGAATGTGAATGCGATACTTCCTCGCTAGGAAATAGCGTTTGCAGATGTCTACGTTTCGTAGCAATAGCTTTATAATGCTTCTTAAAACGCGATATCGCATCTCATTTCTATGTTTCATGGTAAGATATAATATGATTTGCGAAGTGTTATGTATTCCTCCTCTACACTTCTAATGAATGTAAGTGCGACACTTCCTTGCTAGGAAATAGCGTCTGCAGATGTCTAGGTATCGTAGCAATAGAGTTCAAATGCTTCTTAAAACGAGATATTGCATCTCATATCTATGTTTCATGATAAGATATAATATTCATTGCGAAGTGTTATGCATTCCTCGTATACGATTCAAATGAATGTAAATGCGACACTTCCTTGCAAGGAAATAGCGTTTGCAGATGTCTACGTATCGAAGGAATAGAGTTCAAATGCATCTTAAAACGAGATATTGCATCTCATATCTATGTTTCATGATAAGATATAATATTCATTGCGAAGTGTTATGCATTCCTCGTATACGATTCAAATGAATGTGAATGCGATACTTCCTCGCTAGGTAATAGCGTTTGCAGATGTCTACGTATCGTAGCAATAGCTTTCTAATGCTTCTCAAAACGCGATATCGCATCTCATTTCTATGTTTCGTGGTAAGATATAATATGATTTGCGAAGTGTTATGTATTCCTCCTCTTCACTTCAAATGAATGTAAATGCGACACTTCCTTGCAAGGAAATAGCGTTTGCAGTTGTCTACCTATCGTAGCAATGGTGTTCTAATGCTTCTTAAAACGAGATATCACATCTCATTTCTATGTTTCATGGTAAGATATAATATGATTTGCGAAGTGTTATGTATTCCTCGTCTACACTTCAAATGAATGTAAATGCGACACTTCCTTGCAAGGAAATAGCGTTTGCTGATGTCTACGTAGCGAAGCAATAGAGTTCAAATGCTTCCTAAAACGGGATATTGCATCTCACATCTATGTTTCATGACAAGATATAATATTCATTGCGAAGTGTTATGCATTCCTCGTATGCGATTCAAATGAATGTAAATGCGACACTTTCTTGCAAGGAAATAGCGATTGCAGTTGTCTACGTATCGCAGCAATAGAGTTCTTATGATTCTTAAAACGCGATATCGCATCTCATTTCTATCTTTCATGGTAAGATATAATATGATTTGCGAAGTGTCATGTATTCCTCGTCTACTATTCAAATGAGTGTAAATGCGACACTTCCTAGCAAGGAAATAGCGTTTGCAGATGTCTACGTTTCGTAGCTATAGATTTCTAATGCTTCTTAAAACGCGATATCGCATCTCATTTCTATGTTTCATGGTAAGATATAATATGATTTGCGAAGTATTATGTATTCCTCGTCTGCACTTCAAATGAATGTAAATGCGACACTTCCTTGCTAGGAAATAGCGTTTGCAGATGTCTTCGTATCGTAGCAATAGAGTTCTTATGATTCTTAAAACGCGATATCGCATCTCATTTCTATGTTTCATGGTAAGATATAATATGATTTGCGAAGTGTCATGTATTCCTCGTCTACACTTCAAATGAATGTGAATGCGACACTTCCTCGCTAGGAAATAGCGTTTGCAGATGTCTACGTATCGTAGCAATAGAGTTCATATGATTCTTAAAACGCGATATCGCATCTCCTTTCTATGTTTCATGGTAAGATATAACATGATTTGCGAAGTGTTATGCATTCCTCGTCTACACTTCAAGTGAATGTAAATGCGACACTTCCTTGCTAGGAAATAGCTTCTGCAGATGTCTAGGTATCGTAGCGATAGAGTTCGAATGCTTCTTAAAACGCGATATCGCATCTCATTTCTATGTTTCATGGAAAGATATAATATGATTTGCGAAGTGTTATGTATTCCTCGTCTACACTTCAAGTGAATGTAAATGCGACACTTCCTTGCTAGGAAATAGCGTCTGCAGATGTCTAGGTATCGTAGCAATAGAGTTCTAATGCTTCTTAAAACGCGATATCGCATCTCATTTCTATGTTACATGGTAAGATGTAATATGATTTGCGAAGTGTTATGTATTCCTCCCCTACACTTCAAATGAATGTAAATGCGACACTTCCTTGCCAGGAAATAGCGTTTGCCAATGTCTACCTATCGTAGCAATAGTGTTCTAATGCTTCTTAAAACGCGATATCGCACCTCATTTCTATGCTTCATGGTAAGATATAATATGATTTGCGAAGTGTTATGTATTCCTCGTCTACACTTCAAATGAATGTAAGTGCGACACTTCCTTGCTAGGAAATAGCGTCAGCAGATGTCTAGGTATCGTAGCAATAGAGTTCAAATGCTTCTTAAAACGAGATATTGCATCTCATATCTATGTTTCATGATAAGATATAATATTCATTGCGGAGTGTTATGCATTCCTCGTATACGATTCAAATGAATGTAAATGCGACACTTCCTTGCAAGGAAATAGAGTTTGCAGATGTCTACGTATCGAAGCAATAGATTTCAAATGCATCTTAAAACGAGATATTGCATCTCATATCTATGTTTCATGATAAGAAATAATATTCATTGAGAAGTGTTATGCATTCCGCGTCTACGATTCAAATGAATGTAAATGCGACACTTCCTTGCAAGGAAATAGCGTTTGCAGATGTCTACGTATCGTAGCAATAGAGTTCATATGATTCTTAAAACGCGATATCGCATCTCCTTTCTATGTTTCATGGTAAGATATAACATGATTTGCGAAGTGTTATGCATTCCTCGTCTACACTTCAAGTGAATGTAAATGCGACACTTCCTTGCTAGGAAATAGCGTCTGCAGATGTCTAGGTATCGTAGCAATAGAGTTCTAATGCTTCTTAAAACGCGATATCGCATCTCATTTCTATGGCTCATGGTAAGATATGATATGATTTGCGAAGTGTCATGTATTCCTCGTCTACACTTCAAATGAATGTAAATGCGACACTTCCTTGCTAGGAAATAGCGTCTGCAGATGTCTAGGTATCGTAGCAATAGAGTTCTGATGCTTCTTAAGACGCGATATCGCATCTCATTTCAACGTTTCATGGCAAGATATAATATGATTTGCGAAGTGTTATGTATTCCTCGTCTACACTTCAAATGAATGTGAATGCGACTCTTCCTCGCTAGGAAATAGCGTTTGCATATGTCTACGTATCGTAGCAATAGATTTCTAATGCTTCCTAAAACGCGATATCGCATCTCATTTCTCTGTTTCATGGTAAGATATAATATGATTTGCGAAGTGTCATGTATTCCTCGTCTACACTTCAAATGAATGTAAATGCGACACTTCCTTGCAAGGAAATAGCGTTTGCAGATGTTTACCTATCGTAGCAATAGGGTTCTAATGCTTCTAAAAACTCGATATCGCATCTCATTTCTATGTTTCATGGTAAGATGTAATATGATTTGCGAAGTGTTATGTATTCCTCCTCTACATTTCAAATGAATGTAAATGCGACACTTCCTTGCTAGGGAATAGCGTCTGCAGATGTCTAGGTATCGTAGCAATAGAGTTCTAATGCTTCTTAAAACGCGATATCGCATCTCATTTCTCTGTTTCATGGCAAGATATAATATGATTTGCGAAGTGTTATGTATTCCTCGTCTACACTTCAAATGTATGTAAATGCGACACTTCCCTGCAAGGAAATAGCGTTTGCAGATGTCTACGTATCGAAGAAATAGAGTTAAAATGCTTCTTAAAACGAGATATTGCATCTCATATCTATGTTTCATGATAATATATAATATTCATTGCGAAGTGTTATGCATTCCGCGTCTACGATTCAAACGAATGTAAATGCGACACTTCCTTGCAAGGAAATGGCGTTTGCAAATGTCTACGTATCGTAGCAATAGAGTTCTTATGATTCTTAAAACGCGATATCGCATCTCATTTATATGTTTCATGGTAAGACGTAATATGATTTGCGAAGTGTTAAGTACTCCTCGTCTACACTTCAAATGAATGTAAATGCGACACTTCGTTGCTAGGAAATAGCGTCTGCAGATGTCTAAGTATCGTAGCAATAGAGTTCTAGTGCTTCTTAAAACGCGATATCGCATCTCATTTCTATGTTTCATGGTAAGATGTAATGTGATTTGCGAAGTGTTATGTATTCCTCCTCTACACTTCAAATGAATGTAAATGCGACACTTCCTTGCTAGGATATAGCGTCTGCAGATGTCTAGGTATCGTAGCAATAGAGTTCAAATGATTCTTAAAACGCGATATCGCATCTCATTTCTATGTTTCATGGTAAGATATAATATGATTTGCGAAGTATTATGTATTCCTCGTCTGCACTTCAAATGAATGTAAATGCGACACTTCCTTGCTAGGAAATAGCGTTTGCAGATGTCTTCGTATCGTAGCAATAGAGTTCTTATGATTCTTAAAACGCGATATCGCATCTCATTTCTATGTTTCATGGTAAGATATATATGATTTGCGAAGTGTCATGTATTCCTCGTCTACACTTCAAATGAATGTGAATGCGACACTTCCTCGCTAGAATAGGCGTTTGCAGATGTCTACGTATCGTAGCAATAGAGTTCATATGATTCTTAAAACGCGATATCGCATCTCCTTTCTATGTTTCATGGTAGATATAACATGATTTGCGAAGTGTTATGCATTCCTCGTCTACACTTCAAGTGGAATGTAAATGCGACACTTCCTTGCTAGGAAATAGCTTCTGCAGATGTCTAGGTATCGTAGCGATAGAGTTCGAATGCTTCTTAAAACGCGATATCGCATCTCATTTCTATGTTTCATGGAAAGATATAATATGATTTGCGAAGTGTTATGTATTCCTCGTCTACACTTCAAGTGAATGTAAATGCGACACTTCCTTGCTAGGAAATAGCGTCTGCAGATGTCTAGGTATCGTAGCAATAGAGTTCTAATGCTTCTTAAAACGCGATATCGCATCTCATTTCTATGTTACATGGTAAGATGTAATATGATTTGCGAAGTGTTATGTATTCCTCCCCTACACTTCAAATGAATGTAAATGCGACACTTCCTTGCCAGGAAATAGCGTTTGCCAATGTCTACCTATCGTAGCAATAGTGTTCTAATGCTTCTAAACGCGATATCGCACCTCATTTCTATGCTTCATGGTAGATATAATATGATTTGCGAAGTGTTATGTATTCCTCGTCTACACTTCAAATGAATGTAAGTGCGACACTTCCTTGCTAGGAAATAGCGTCTGCAGATGTCTAGGTATCGTAGCAATAGAGTTCAAATGCTTCTTAAACGAGATATTGCATCTCATATCTATGTTTCATGATAGATATAATATTCATTGCGAAGTGTTATGCATTCCTCGTATACGATTCAAATGAATGTAAATGCGACACTTCCTTGCAAGGAAATAGAGTTTGCAGATGTCTACGTATCGAAGCAATAGAGTTCATGTGATTCTTAAAACGCGATATCGCATCTCCTTTCTATGTTTCATGGTAAGATATAACATGATTTGCGAAGTGTATGCATTCCTCGTCTACACTTCAAGTGAATGTAAATGCGACACTTCCTTGCTAGGAAATAGCGTCTGCAGATGTCTAGGTATCGTAGCAATAGAGTTCTAATGCTTCTTAAAACGCGATATCGCATCTCATTTCTATGTTTCATGGAAAGATATAATATGATTTGCGAAGTGTTATGTATTCTCGTCTACACTTCAAGTGAATGTAAATGCGACACTTCCTTGCTAGGAAATAGCGTCTGCAGATGTCTAGGTATCGTAGCAATAGAGTTCTAATGCTTCTTAAAACGCGATATCGCATCTCATTTCTATGTTACATGGTAAGATGTAATATGATTTGCGAAGTGTATATGTATTCCTCCCCTACACTTCAATGAATGTAAATGCGACACTTCCTTGCCAGGAAATAGCGTTTGCCAATGTCTACCTATCGTAGCATAGTGTTCTAATGCTTCTTAAACGCGATATCGCACCTCATTTCTATGCTTCATGGTAAGATATAATATGATTTGCGAAGTGTTATGTATTCCTCGTCTACACTTCAAATGAATGTAAGTGCGACACTTCCTTGCTAGGAAATAGCGTCTGCAGATGTCTAGGTATCGTAGCAATAGAGTTCAAATGCTTCTTAAAACGAGATATTGCATCTCATATCTATGTTTCATGATAAGATATAATATTCATTGCGAAGTGTTATGCATTCCTCGTATACGATTCAAATGAATGTAAATGCGACACTTCCTTGCAAGGAAATAGAGTTTGCAGATGTCTACGTATCGAAGCAATAGAGTTCATGTGATTCTTAAAACGCGATATCGCATCTCCTTTCTATGTTTCATGGTAAGATATAACATGATTTGCGAAGTGTTATGCATTCCTCGTCTACACTTCAAGTGAATGTAAATGCGACACTTCCTTGCTAGGAAATAGCGTCTGCAGATGTCTAGGTATCGTAGCAATAGAGTTCTATGCTTCTTAAAACGCGATATCGCATCTCATTTCTATGTTTCATGGTAAGATATGATATGATTTTGCGAAGTGTCATGTATTCCTCGTCTACACTTCAAATGAATGTAATGCGACACTTCCTTGCTAGGAAATAGCGTCTGCAGATGTCTAGGTATCGTAGCAATAGAGTTCTGATGCTTCTTAAGACGCGATATCGCATCTCATTTCTACGTTCATGGGCAAGATATAATATGATTTGCGAAGTGTTATGTATTCCTCGTCTACACTTCAAATGAATGTAAATGCGACACTTCTTGCTAGGAAATAGCGTCTGCAGATGTCTAGGTATCGTGGCGATAGTGTTCTATGCTTCTTAAAACGCGATATCGCATCTCATTTCTATGTATCATGGTAAGATATAATATGATTTGCGAAGTGTTATGTATTCCTCGTCTACACTTCAAATGAATGTGAATGCGACACTTCCTCGCTAGGAAATAGCGTTTGCAAATGTCTACGTATCGTAGCGATAGATTTCTAATGCTCTTAAAACGCGATATCGCACCTCATTTCTATGTTTCATGGTAAAATATAATATGATTTGCGAAGTGTCATGTATTCCTCGTCTATACTTCAAATGAATGTAAATGCGACACTTCCTTGCTAGGAAATAGCGTCTGCAGATGTCTAGGTATCGTGGCGATAGTGTTCTAATGCTTCTTAAAACGCGATATCGCATCTCATTTCCTATGTATCATGGTAAGATATAATATGATTTGCGAAGTGTTATGTATTCCTCGTCTACACTTCAAATGAATGTGAATGCGACACTTCCTCGCTAGGAAATAGCGTTTGCAAATGTCTACGTATCGTAGCGATAGATTTCTAATGCTTCTTAAAACGCGATATCGCACCTCATTTCTATGTTTCATGGTAAAATATAATATGATTTGCGAAGTGTCATGTATTCCTCGTCTATACTTCAAATGAATGTAAATGCGACACTTCCTTGCTAGGAAATAGCGTCTGCAGATGTCTAGGTATCGTAGCGAGAATGTTCTAATGCTTCTTAAAACGCGATATCGCATCTCATTTCTACGTTTCATTTTCTCATTTCCATGTTTCATGGTAAGATATAATCTGATTTGCGAGTGTCATGTATTCCTCGTCTACACTTCAAATGAATGTAAATGCAACACTTCCTTGCAAGGAAATAGCGTTTGCAGATGTTTGCCTATCGTAGCAATAGAGTTCTAATGCTTCTTAAAACGCGATATAGCTTCTTATTTCTATGTTTCATGGTAAAATATAATATGATTTGCGAAGTGTTATGTATTCCTCCTCTACACTTCAAATGAATGTAAATGCGACACCTCCTTACAAGGAAATAGCGTTTTCAGTTGTCTACCTATCGTAGCAATAGTGTTCTAATGCCTCTTAAATCGAGATATCGCATCTCATTTCTATGTTTCATGGTAAGATATAACATGATTTGCGAAGTGTTATGTATTCCTCGTCTACACATCAAATGAATGTGAATGCGATACTTCTTCGCTAGGAAATAGCGTTTGCAGATGTCTACGTATCTTAGCATTAGCTTCTAATGCTTCTTAAAACGCGATATCGCATCTCATATCTATGTTTCATGGTAAGATATAATATGATTTGCGAAGTGTCATGTATTCCTCTTCTACACTTCAAATGAATGTGAATGCGACACATCCTCGCTAGGAAATAGCGTTTGCAGATGTCTACGTATCGTAGCAGTAGCTTTCTAATGCTTCTCAAAACGCGATATCGCATCTCATTTGTATGTTTCATGGTAAGATATAATATGATTTGCGAAGTGTTATGTATTCCTCGTCTACACTTCAAATGAATGTAAGTGCGACACTTCCTTGCTAGGGAAATAGCGTCTGCAGATGTCTAGGTATCGTAGCAATAGAGTTCAAATGCTTCTTAAAACGAGATATTGCATCTCATATCTATGTTTCATGATAAGATATAATATTCATTGCGAAGTGTTATGCATTCCTCGTATACGATTCAAATGAATGTAAATGCGACACTTCCTTGCAAGGAAATAGAGTTTGCAGATGTCTACGTATCGAAGCAATAGAGTTCATATGATTCTTAAAACGCAATATCGCATCTCCTTTCTATGTTTCATGGTAAGATATAACATGATTTGCGAAGTGTTATGCATTCCTCGTCTACACTTCAAGTGAATGTAAATGCGACACTTCCTTGCTAGGAAATAGCGTCTGCAGATGTCTAGGTATCGTAGCAATAGAGTTCTAATGCTTCTTAAAACGCGATATCGCATCTCATTTCTATGTTTCATGGTAAGATATGATATGATTTGCGAAGTGTCATGTATTCCTCGTCTACACTTCAAATGAATGTAAATGCGACACTTCCTTGCTAGGAAATAGCGTCTGCAGATGTCTAGGTATCGTAGCAATAGAGTTCTGATGCTTCTTAAGACGCGATATCGCATCTCATTTCTACGTTTCATGGCAAGATATAATATGATTTGCGAAGTGTTATGTATTCCTCGTCTACACTTCAAATGAATGTAAATGCGACACTTCCTTGCTAGGAAATAGCGTCTGCAGATGTCTAGGTATCGTGGCGATAGTGTTCTAATGCTTCTTAAAACGCGATATCGCATCTCATTTCTATGTATCATGGTAAGATATAATATGATTTGCGAAGTGTTATGTATTCCTCGTCTACACTTCAAATGAATGTGAATGCGACGCTTCCTCGCTAGGAAATAGCGTTTGCAAATGTCTACGTATCGTAGCGATAGATTTCTAATGCTTCTTAAAACGCGATATCGCACCTCATTTCTATGTTTCATGGTAAAATATAATATGATTTGCGAAGTGTCATGTATTCCTCGTCTATACTTCAAATGAATGTAAATGCGACACTTCCTTGCTAGGAAATAGCGTCTGCAGATGTCTAGGTATCGTGGCGATAGTGTTCTAATGCTTCTTAAAACGCGATATCGCATCTCATTTCTATGTATCATGGTAAGATATAATATGATTTGCGAAGTGTTATGTATTCCTCGTCTACACTTCAAATGAATGTGAATGCGACGCTTCCTCGCTAGGAAATAGCGTTTGCAAATGTCTACGTATCGTAGCGATAGATTTCTAATGCTTCTTAAAACGCGATATCGCACCACATTTCTATGTTTCATGGTAAAATATAATATGATTTGCGAAGTGTCATGTATTCCTCGTCTATACTTCAAATGAATGTAAATGCGACACTTCCTTGCTAGGAAATAGCGTCTGCAGATGTCTAGGTATCGTGGCGATAGTGTTCTAATGCTTCTTAAAACGCGATATCGCATCTCATTTCTATGTATCATGGTAAGATATAATATGATTTGCGAAGTGTTATGTATTCCTCGTCTACACTTCAAATGAATGTGAATGCGACACTTCCTCGCTAGGAAATAGCGTTTGCAAATGTCTACGTATCGTAGCGATAGATTTCTAATGCTTCTTAAAACGCGATATCGCACCTCATTTCTATGTTTCATGGTAAAATATAATATGATTTGCGAAGTGTCATGTATTCCTCGTCTATACTTCAAATGAATGTAAATGCGACACTTCCTTGCTAGGAAATAGCGTCTGCAGATGTCCAGGTATCGTAGCGAGAATGTTCTAATGCTTCTTAAAACGCGATATCGCATCTCATTTCTACGTTTCATTTTCTCATTTCCATGTTTCATGGTATGATATAATCTGATTTGCGAAGTGTCATGTATTCCTCGTCTACACTTCAAATGAATGTAAATGCAACACTTCCTTGCAAGGAAATAGCGTTTGCAGATGTTTGCCTATCGTAGCAATAGAGTTCTAATGCTTCTTAAAACGCGATATAGCATCTTATTTCTATGTTTCATGGTAAAATATAATATGATTTGCGAAGTGTTATGTATTCCTCCTCTACACTTCAAATGAATGTAAATGCGACACCTCCTTGCAAGGAAATAGCGTTTTCAGTTGTCTACCTATCGTAGCAATAGTGTTCTAATGCCTCTTAAATCGAGATATCGCATCTCATTTCTATGTTTCATGGTAAGATATAACATGATTTGCGAAGTGTTATGTATTCCTCGTCTACACATCAAATGAATGTGAATGCGATACTTCTTCGCTAGGAAATAGCGTTTGCAGATGTCTACGTATCTTAGCATTAGCTTTCTAATGCTTCTTAAAACGCGATATCGCATCTCATATCTATGTTTCATGGTAAGATATAATATGATTTGCGAAGTGTCATGTATTCCTCTTCTACACTTCAAATGAATGTGAATGCGACACATCCTCGCTAGGAAATAGCGTTTGCAGATGTCTACGTATCGTAGCAGTAGCTTTCTAATGCTTCTCAAAACGCGATATCGCATCTCATTTGTATGTTTCATGGTAAGATATAATATGATTTGCGAAGTGTTATGTATTCCTCGTCTACACTTCAAATGAATGTGAATGCGACACTTCCTCGCTAGGAAATAGCGTTTGCATATGTCTACGTATCGTAGCAATAGATTTCTAATGCTTCCTAAAACGCGATATCGCATCTCATTTCTCTGTTTCATGGTAAGATATAATATGACTTGCGAAGTGTCATGTATTCCTCGTCTACACTTCAAATGAATGTAAATGCGACACTTCCTTGCAAGGAAATAGCGTTTGCAGATGTTTACCTATCGTAGCAATAGAGTTCTAATGCTTCTAAAAACTCGATATCGCATCTCATTTCTATGTTTCATGGTAAGATGTAATATGATTTGCGAAGTGTTATGTATTCCTCCTCTACATTTCAAATGAATGTAAATGCGACACTTCCTTGCTAGGGAATAGCGTCTGCAGATGTCTAGGTATCGTAGCAATAGAGTTCTAATGCTTCTTAAAACGCGATATCGCATCTCATTTCTCTGTTTCATGGCAAGATATAATATGATTTGCGAAGTGTTATGTATTCCTCGTCTACACTTCAAATGTATGTAAATGCGACACTTCCCTGCAAGGAAATAGCGTTTGCAGATGTCTAAGTATCGTAGCAATAGAGTTCTAGTGCTTCTTAAAACGCGATATCGCATCTCATTTCTATGTTTCATGGTAAGATGTAATATGATTTGCGAAGTGTTAAGTATTCCTCGTCAACACTTCAAATGAATGTAAATGCGACACTTCCTTGCTAGGAAATAGCGTCTGCAGATGTCTAGGTATCGTAGCAATAGAGTTCTAATGCTTCTTAAAACGCGATATCGCATCTCATTTCTATGTTTCATGGTAAGATATGATATGATTTGCGAAGTGTCATGTATTCCTCGTCTACACTTCAAATGAATGTAAATGCGACACTTCCTTGCTAGGAAATAGCGTCTGCAGATGTCTAGGTATCGTAGCAATAGAGTTCTGATGCTTCTTAAGACGCGATATCGCATCTCATTTCTACGTTTCATGGCAAGATATAATATGATTTGCGAAGTGTTATGTATTCCTCGTCTACACTTCAAATGAATGTAAATGCGACACTTCCTTGCTAGGAAATAGCGTCTGCAGATGTCTAGGTATCGTGGCGATAGTGTTCTAATGCTTCTTAAAACGCGATATCGCACCTCATTTCTATGTTTCATGGTAAAATATAATATGATTTGCGAAGTGTCATGTATTCCTCGTCTATACTTCAAATGAATGTAAATGCGACACTTCCTTGCTAGGAAATAGCGTCTGCAGATGTCTAGGTATCGTGGCGATAGTGTTCTAATGCTTCTTAAAACGCGATATCGCATCTCATTTCTATGTATCATGGTAAGATATAATATGATTTGCGAAGTGTTATGTATTCCTCGTCTACACTTCAAATGAATGTGAATGCGACACTTCCTCGCTAGGAAATAGCGTTTGCAAATGTCTACGTATCGTAGCGATAGATTTCTAATGCTTCTTAAAACGCGATATCGCACCTCATTTCTATGTTTCATGGTAAAATATAATATGATTTGCGAAGTGTCATGTATTCCTCGTCTATACTTCAAATGAATGTAAATGCGACACTTCCTTGCTAGGAAATAGCGTCTGCAGATGTCTAGGTATCGTAGCGAGAATGTTCTAATGCTTCTTAAAACGCGATATCGCATCTCATTTCTACGTTTCATTTTCTCATTTCCATGTTTCATGGTATGATATAATCTGATTTGCGAAGTGTCATGTATTCCTCGTCTACACTTCAAATGAATGTAAATGCAACACTTCCTTGCAAGGAAATAGCGTTTGCAGATGTTTGCCTATCGTAGCAATAGAGTTCTAATGCTTCTTAAAACGCGATATAGCATCTTATTTCTATGTTTCATGGTAAAATATAATATGATTTGCGAAGTGTTATGTATTCCTCCTCTACACTTCAAATGAATGTAAATGCGACACCTCCTTGCAAGGAAATAGCGTTTTCAGTTGTCTACCTATCGTAGCAATAGTGTTCTAATGCCTCTTAAATCGAGATATCGCATCTCATTTCTATGTTTCATGGTAAGATATAACATGATTTGCGAAGTGTTATGTATTCCTCGTCTACACATCAAATGAATGTGAATGCGATACTTCTTCGCTAGGAAATAGCGTTTGCAGATGTCTACGTATCTTAGCATTAGCTTTCTAATGCTTCTTAAAACGCGATATCGCATCTCATATCTATGTTTCATGGTAAGATATAATATGATTTGCGAAGTGTCATGTATTCCTCTTCTACACTTCAAATGAATGTGAATGCGACACATCCTCGCTAGGAAATAGCATTTGCAGATGTCTACGTATCGTAGCAGTAGCTTTCTAATGCTTCTCAAAACGCGATATCGCATCTCATTTGTATGTTTCATGGTAAGATATAATATGATTTGCGAAGTGTTATGTATTCCTCGTCTACACTTCAAATGAATGTGAATGCGACACTTCCTCGCTAGGAAATAGCGTTTGCATATGTCTACGTATCGTAGCAATAGATTTCTAATGCTTCCTAAAACGCGATATCGCATCTCATTTCTCTGTTTCATGGTAAGATATAATATGATTTGCGAAGTGTCATGTATTCCTCGTCTACACTTCAAATGAATGTAAATGCGACACTTCCTTGCAAGGAAATAGCGTTTGCAGATGTTTACCTATCGTAGCAATAGAGTTCTAATGCTTCTAAAAACTCGATATCGCATCTCATTTCTATGTTTCATGGAAAGATATAATATGATTTGCGAAGTGTTATGTATTCCTCGTCTACACTTCAAGTGAATGTAAATGCGACACTTCCTTGCTAGGAAATAGCGTCTGCAGATGTCTAGGTATCGTAGCAATAGAGTTCTAATGCTTCTTAAAACGCGATATCGCATCTCATTTCTATGTTACATGGTAAGATGTAATATGATTTGCGAAGTGTTATGTATTCCTCCCCTACACTTCAAATGAATGTAAATGCGACACTTCCTTGCCAGGAAATAGCGTTTGCCAATGTCTACCTATCGTAGCAATAGTGTTCTAATGCTTCTTAAAACGCGATATCGCACCTCATTTCTATGCTTCATGGTAAGATATAATATGATTTGCGAAGTGTTATGTATTCCTCGTCTACACTTCAAATGAATGTAAGTGCGACACTTCCTTGCTAGGAAATAGCGTCTGCAGATGTCTAGGTATCGTAGCAATAGAGTTCAAATGCTTCTTAAAACGAGATATTGCATCTCATATCTATGTTTCATGATAAGATATAATATTCATTGCGAAGTGTTATGCATTCCTCGTATACGATTCAAATGAATGTAAATGCGACACTTCCTTGCAAGGAAATAGAGTTTGCAGATGTCTACGTATCGAAGCAATAGAGTTCATATGATTCTTAAAACGCGATATCGCATCTCCTTTCTATGTTTCATGGTAAGATATAACATGATTTGCGAAGTGTTATGCATTCCTCGTCTACACTTCAAGTGTATGTAAATGCGACACTTCCTTGCTAGGAAATAGCGTCTGCAGATGTCTAGGTATCGTAGCAATAGAGTTCTAATGCTTCTTAAAACGCGATATCGCATCTCATTTCTATGTTTCATGGTAAGATATGATATGATTTGCGAAGTGTCATGTATTCCTCGTCTACACTTCAAATGAATGTAAATGCGACACTTCCTTGCTAGGAAATAGCGTCTGCAGATGTCTAGGTATCGTAGCAATAGAGTTCTGATGCTTCTTAAGACGCGATATCGCATCTCATTTCTACGTTTCATGGCAAGATATAATATGATTTGCGAAGTGTTATGTATTCCTCGTCTACACTTCAAATGAATGTAAATGCGACACTTCCTTGCTAGGAAATAGCGTCTGCAGATGTCTAGGTATCGTGGCGATAGTGTTCTAATGCTTCTTAAAACGCGATATCGCATCTCATTTCTATGTATCATGGTAAGATATAATATGATTTGCGAAGTGTTATGTATTCCTCGTCTACACTTCAAATGAATGTGAATGCGACACTTCCTCGCTAGGAAATAGCGTTTGCAAATGTCTACGTATCGTAGCGATAGATTTCTAATGCTTCTTAAAACGCGATATCGCACCTCATTTCTATGTTTCATGGTAAAATATAATATGATTTGCGAAGTGTCATGTATTCCTCGTCTATACTTCAAATGAATGTAAATGCGACACTTCCTTGCTAGGAAATAGCGTCTGCAGATGTCTAGGTATCGTGGCGATAGTGTTCTAATGCTTCTTAAAACGCGATATCGCATCTCATTTCTATGTATCATGGTAAGATATAATATGATTTGCGAAGTGTTATGTATTCCTCGTCTACACTTCAAATGAATGTGAATGCGACACTTCCTCGCTAGGAAATAGCGTTTGCAAATGTCTACGTATCGTAGCGATAGATTTCTAATGCTTCTTAAAACGCGATATCGCACCTCATTTCTATGTTTCATGGTAAAATATAATATGATTTGCGAAGTGTCATGTATTCCTCGTCTATACTTCAAATGAATGTAAATGCGACACTTCCTTGCTAGGAAATAGCGTCTGCAGATGTCTAGGTATCGTAGCGAGAATGTTCTAATGCTTCTTAAAACGCGATATCGCATCTCATTTCTACGTTTCATTTTCTCATTTCCATGTTTCATGGTAAGATATAATCTGATTTGCGAAGTGTCATGTATTCCTCGTCCACACTTCAAATGAATGTAAATGCAACACTTTCTTGCAAGGAAATAGCGTTTGCAGATGTTTGCCTATCGTAGGAATAGAGTTCTAATGCTTCTTAAAACGCGATATAGCTTCTTATTTCTATGTTTCATGGTAAAATATAATATGATTTGCGAAGTGTTATGTATTCCTCCTCTACACTTCAAATGAATGTAAATGCGACACCTCCTTACAAGGAAATAGCGTTTTCAGTTGTCTACCTATCGTAGCAATAGTGTTCTAATGCCTCTTAAATCGAGATATCGCATCTCATTTCTATGTTTCATGGTAAGATATAACATGATTTGCGAAGTGTTATGTATTCCTCGTCTACACATCAAATGAATGTGAATGCGATACTTCTTCGCTAGGAAATAGCGTTTGCAGATGTCTACGTATCTTAGCATTAGCTTTCTAATGCTTCTTAAAACGCGATATCGCATCTCATATCTATGTTTCATGGTAAGATATAATATGATTTGCGAAGTGTCATGTATTCCTCTTCTACACTTCAAATGAATGTGAATGCGACACATCCTCGCTAGGAAATAGCGTTTGCAGATGTCTACGTATCGTAGCAGTAGCTTTCTAATGCTTCTCAAAACGCGATATCGCATCTCATTTGTATGTTTCATGGTAAGATATAATATGATTTGCGAAGTGTTATGTATTCCTCGTCTACACTTCAAATGAATGTAAGTGCGACACTTCCTTGCTAGGAAATAGCGTCTGCAGATGTCTAGGTATCGTAGCAATAGAGTTCAAATGCTTCTTAAAACGAGATATTGCATCTCATATCTATGTTTCATGATAAGATATAATATTCATTGCGAAGTGTTATGCATTCCTCGTATACGATTCAAATGAATGTAAATGCGACACTTCCTTGCAAGGAAATAGAGTTTGCAGATGTCTACGTATCGAAGCAATAGAGTTCATATGATTCTTAAAACGCGATATCGCATCTCCTTTCTATGTTTCATGGTAAGATATAACATGATTTGCGAAGTGTTATGCATTCCTCGTCTACACTTCAAGTGAATGTAAATGCGACACTTCCTTGCTAGGAAATAGCGTCTGCAGATATCTAGGTATCGTAGCAATAGAGTTCTAATGCTTCTTAAAACGCGATATCGCATCTCATTTCTATGTTTCATGGTAAGATATGATATGATTTGCGAAGTGTCATGTATTCCTCGTCTACACTTCAAATGAATGTAAATGCGACACTTCCTTGCTAGGAAATAGCGTCTGCAGATGTCTAGGTATCGTAGCAATAGAGTTCTGATGCTTCTTAAGACGCGATATCGCATCTCATTTCTACGTTTCATGGCAAGATATAATATGATTTGCGAAGTGTTATGTATTCCTCGTCTACACTTCAAATGAATGTAAATGCGACACTTCCTTGCTAGGAAATAGCGTCTGCAGATGTCTAGGTATCGTGGCGATAGTGTTCTAATGCTTCTTAAAACGCGATATCGCATCTCATTTCTATGTATCATGGTAAGATATAATATGATTTGCGAAGTGTTATGTATTCCTCGTCTACACTTCAAATGAATGTGAATGCGACGCTTCCTCGCTAGGAAATAGCGTTTGCAAATGTCTACGTATCGTAGCGATAGATTTTTAATGCTTCTTAAAACGCGATATCGCACCTCATTTCTATGTTTCATGGTAAAATATAATATGATTTGCGAAGTGTCATGTATTCCTCGTCTATACTTCAAATGAATGTAAATGCGACACTTCCTTGCTAGGAAATAGCGTCTGCAGATGTCTAGGTATCGTGGCGATAGTTTTCTAATGCTTCTTAAAACGCGATATCGCATCTCATTTCTATGTATCATGGTAAGATATAATATGATTTGCGAAGTGTTATGTATTCCTCGTCTACACTTCAAATGAATGTGAATGCGACACTTCCTCGCTAGGAAATAGCGTTTGCAAATGTCTACGTATCGTAGCGATAGATTTCTAATGCTTCTTAAAACGCGATATCGCACCTCATTTCTATGTTTCATGGTAAAATATAATATGATTTGCGAAGTGTCATGTATTCCTCGTCTATACTTCAAATGAATGAAAATGCGACACTTCCTTGCTAGGAAATAGCGTCTGCAGATGTCTAGGTATCGTAGCGAGAATGTTCTAATGCTTCTTAAAACGCGATATCGCATCTCATTTCTACGTTTCATTTTCTCATTTCCATGTTTCATGGTATGATATAATCTGATTTGCGAAGTGTCATGTATTCCTCGTCTACACTTCAAATGAATGTAAATGCAACACTTCCTTGCAAGGAAATAGCGTTTGCAGATGTTTGCCTATCGTAGCAATAGAGTTCTAATGCTTCTTAAAACGCGATATAGCATCTTATTTCTATGTTTCATGGTAAAATATAATATGATTTGCGAAGTGTTATGTATTCCTCCTCTACACTTCAAATGAATGTAAATGCGACACCTCCTTGCAAGGAAATAGCGTTTTCAGTTGTCTACCTATCGTAGCAATAGTGTTCTAATGCCTCTTAAATCGAGATATCGCATCTCATTTCTATGTTTCATGGTAAGATATAACATGATTTGCGAAGTGTTATGTATTCCTCGTCTACACATCAAATGAATGTGAATGTGATACTTCTTCGCTAGGAAATAGCGTTTGCAGATGTCTACGTATCTTAGCATTAGCTTTCTAATGCTTCTTAAAACGCGATATCGCATCTCATATCTATGTTTCATGGTAAGATATAATATGATTTGCGAAGTGTCATGTATTCCTCTTCTACACTTCAAATGAATGTGAATGCGACACATCCTCGCTAGGAAATAGCGTTTGCAGATGTCTACGTATCGTAGCAGTAGCTTTCTAATGCTTCTCAAAACGCGATATCGCATCTCATTTGTATGTTTCATGGTAAGATATAATATGATTTGCGAAGTGTTATGTATTCCTCGTCTACACTTCAAATGAATGTGAATGCGACACTTCCTCGCTAGGAAATAGCGTTTGCATATGTCTACGTATCGTAGCAATAGATTTCTAATGCTTCCTAAAACGCGATATCGCATCTCATTTCTCTGTTTCATGGTAAGATATAATATGATTTGCGAAGTGTCATGTATTCCTCGTCTACACTTCAAATGAATGTAAATGCGACACTTCCTTGCAAGGAAATAGCGTTTGCAGATGTTTACCTATCGTAGCAATAGAGTTCTAATGCTTCTAAAAACTCGATATCGCATCTCATTTCTATGTTTCATGGTAAGATGTAATATGATTTGCGAAGTGTTATGTATTCCTCCTCTACATTTCAAATGAATGTAAATGCGACACTTCCTTGCTAGGGAATAGCGTCTGCAGATGTCTAGGTACCGTAGCAATAGAGTTCTAATGCTTCTTAAAACGCGATATCGCATCTCATTTCTCTGTTTCATTGCAAGATATAATATGATTTGCGAAGTGTTATGTATTCCTCGTCTACACTTCAAATGTATGTAAATGCGACACTTCCCTGCAAGGAAATAGCGTTTGCAGATGTCTACGTATCGAAGCAATAGAGTTAAAATGCTTCTTAAAACGAGATATTGCATCTCATATCTATGTTTCATGATAATATATAATATTCATTGCGAAGTGTTATGCATTCCGCGTCTACGATTCAAATGAATGTAAATGCGACACTTCCTTGCAAGGAAATGGCGTTTGCAGATGTCTACGTATCGTAGCAATAGAGTTCTTATGATTCTTAAAACGCGATATCGCATCTCATTTATATGTTTCATGGTAAGACGTAATATGATTTGCGAAGTGTTAAGTACTCCTCGTCTACACTTCAAATGAATGTAAATGTGACACTTCGTTGCTAGGAAATAGCGTCTGCAGATGTCTAAGTATCGTAGCAATAGAGTTCTAATGCTTCTTAAAACGCGATATCGCATCTCATTTCTATGTTTCATGGTAAGATGCAATATGATTTGCGAAGTGTTAAGTATTCCTCGTCAACACTTCAAATGAATGTAAATGCGACACTTCCTTGCTAGGAAATAGCGTCTGCAGATGTCTAGGTATCGTAGCAATAGAGTTCTAATGCTTCTTAAAACGCGATATCGCATCTCATTTCTATGTTTCATGGTAAGATATGATATGATTTGCGAAGTGTCATGTATTCCTCGTCTACACTTCAAATGAATGTAAATGCGACACTTCCTTGCTAGGAAATAGCGTCTGCAGATGTCTAGGTATCGTAGCAATAGAGTTCTGATGCTTCTTAAGACGCGATATCGCATCTCATTTCTACGTTTCATGGCAAGATATAATATGATTTGCGAAGTGTTATGTATTCCTCGTCTACACTTCAAATGAATGTAAATGCGACACTTCCTTGCTAGGAAATAGCGTCTGCAGATGTCTAGGTATCGTGGCGATAGTGTTCTAATGCTTCTTAAAACGCGATATCGCATCTCATTTCTATGTATCATGGTAAGATATAATATGATTTGCGAAGTGTTATGTATTCCTCGTCTACACTTCAAATGAATGTGAATGCGACACTTCCTTGCTAGGAAATAGCGTCTGCAGATGTCTAGGTATCGTAGCAATAGAGTTCTAATGCTTCTTAAAACGCGATATCGCATCTCATTTCTATGTTTCATGGTAAAATATAATATGATTTGCGAAGTGTCGTGTATTCCTCGTCTATACTTCAAATGAATGTAAATGCGACACTTCCTTGCTAGGAAATAGCGTCTGCAGATGTCTAGGTATCGTAACAATAGAGTTCTAATGCTTCTTAAAACGCGATATCGCATCTCATTTCTATGTTTCATGGTAAGATGTAATGTAATTTGCGAAGTGTTATGTATTCCTCCTCTACACTTCAAATGAATGTAAATGCGACACTTCCTTGCTAGGAAATAGCGTCTGCAGATGTCTAGGTATCGTAGCAATAGAGTTCAAATGATTCTTAAAACGCGATATCGCATCTCATTTCTATGTTTCATGGTAAGATATAACATGATTTGCGAAGTGTCATGTATTCCTCGTCTACACTTCAAATGAATGTAAATGCGACACTTCCTTGCAAGGAAATATCGTTTGCAGTTGTCTACGTATCGTAGCAATAGAGTTCTAATGCTTCTTAAAACGCGATATCGCACCTCATTTCTATGTTTCATGGTAAGATATAATATGATTTGCGAAGTGTTATGTATTCCTCCTCTACACTTCAAATGAATGTAAATGCGACACCTCCTTGCAAGGAAATAGCGTTTTCAGTTGTCTACCTATCGTAGCAATAGTGTTCTAATGCCTCTTAAATCGAGATATTGCATCTCATATCTATGTTTCATGATAAGATATAATATTCATTGCGAAGTATTATGCATTCCGCGTCTACGATACAAATGAATGTAAATGCGACACTTGCTTGCAAGGAAATAGCGTTTGCAGATGTCTTCGTATCGTAGCAATAGAGTTCTTATGATTCTTAAAACGCGATATCGCATCTCATTTCTATGTTTCATGGTAAGATATAACATGATTTGCGAAGTGTTATGTATTCCTCGTCTACACTTCAAATGAATGTGAATGCGATACTTCCTCGCTAGGAAATAGCGTTTGCAGATGTCTACGTTTCGTAGCAATAGCTTTATAATGCTTCTTAAAACGCGATATCGCATCTCATTTCTATGTTTCATGGTAAGATATAATATGATTTGCGAAGTGTTATGTATTCCTCCTCTACACTTCTAATGAATGTAAATGCGACACCTCCTTGCAAGGAAATAGCGTTTGCAGTTGTCTACCTATCGTAGCAAGAGTGTTGTAATGCTTCTTAAAACGAGATATCGCATCTCATTTCTATGTTTCATGGTAAGATATAATATGATTTGCGAAGTGTTATGTATTCCTCGCCTACACTTCAAATGAATGTAAATGCGACACTTCCTTGCAAGGAAATAGCGTTTGCTGATGTCTACGTATCGAAGCAATAGAGATCAAATGCTTCTTAAAACGAGATATTGCATCTCATATCTATGTTTCATGATAAGATATAATATTCATTGCGAAGTGTTATGTATTCCTCGTCTACACTTCAAATGAATGTAAATGCGACACTTCCTTGCAAGGAAATAGCGTTTGCAGATGTCTACGTATCGAAGCAATAGAGTTCAAATGCTTCTTAAAACGAGATATTGCATCTCATATCTATGTTTCATGATAAGATATAATATTCATTGCGAAGTATGATGCATTCCGCGTCTACGATACAAATGAATGTAAATGCGACACTTGCTTGCAAGGAAATAGCGTTTGCAGATGTCTTCGTATCGTAGCAATAGAGTTCTTATGATTCTTAAAACGCGATATCGCATCTCATTTATATGTTTCATGGTAAGATATAATATGATTTG
The DNA here is from genome assembly GCF_050948175.1 of Xylocopa sonorina. Lineage (NCBI taxonomy): Eukaryota > Metazoa > Arthropoda > Insecta > Hymenoptera > Apidae > Xylocopa > Xylocopa sonorina. The sequence continues at coordinate 383,213 of NW_027490234.1, forward strand.
CGAAGTGTTATGTATTCCTCGTCTACACTTCAAGTGAATGTAAATGCGACACTTCCTTGCTAGGAAATAGCTTCTGCAGATGCCTAGGTATCGTAGCGATAGAGTTCGAATGCTTCTTAAAACGCGATATCGCATCTCATTTCTATGTTTCATGGTAAGATGTAATATGATTTGCGAAGTGTTATGTATTCCTCCTCTACACTTCAAATGAATGTAAATGCGACACTTCCTAGCTAGGAAATAGCGTCTGCAGATGTCTAGGTATCGTAGCAATAGAGTTCTAATGCTTCTTAAAACGCGATATCGCATCTCATTTCTATGTTACATGGTAAGATGTAATATGATTTGCGAAGTGTTATGTATTCCTCCCCTACACTTCAAATGAATGTAAATGCGACACTTCCTTGCCAGGAAATAGCGTTTGCCAATGTCTACCTATCGTAGCAATAGTGTTCTAATGCTTCTTAAAACGCGATATCGCACCTCATTTCTATGCTTCATGGTAAGAAATAATATGATTTGCGAAGTGTTATGTATTCCTCGTCTACACTTCAAATGAATGTAAGTGCGACACTTCCTTGCTAGGAAATAGCGTCTGCAGATGTCTAGGTATCGTAGCAATAGAGTTCAAATGCTTCTTAAAACGAGATATTGCATCTCATATCTATGTTTCATGATAAGATATAATATTCATTGCGAAGTGTTATGCATTCCTCGTATACGATTCAAATGAATGTAAATGCGACACTTCCTTGCAAGGAAATAGCGTTTGCAGATGTCTACGTATCGAAGGAATAGAGTTCAAATGCATCTTAAAACGAGATATTGCATCTCATATCTATGTTTCATGATAAGAAATAATATTCATTGAGAAGTGTTATGCATTCCGCGTCTACGATTCAAATGAATGTGAATGCGATACTTCCTCGCTAGGAAATAGCGTTTGCAGATGTCTACGTATCGTAGCAATAGCTTTCTAATGCTTCTTAATACGGGATATCGCATCTCATTTCTATGTTTCAAGGTAAGATATAACATGATTTGCGAAGTGTTGTGTATTCCTCGTCTACACTTCAAATGAATGTGAATGCGATACTTCCTCGCTAGGTAATAGCGTTTGCAGATGTCTACGTATCGTAGCAATAGCTTTCTAATGCTTCTCAAAACGCGATATCGCATCTCATTTCTATGTTTCGTGGTAAGATATAATATGATTTGCGAAGTGTTATGTATTCCTCCTCTTCACTTCAAATGAATGTAAATGCGACACTTCCTTGCAAGGAAATAGCGTTTGCAGTTGTCTACCTATCGTAGCAATGGTGTTCTAATGCTTCTTAAAACGAGATATCACATTTCATTTCTATGTTTCATGGTAAGATATAATATGATTTGCGAAGTGTTATGTATTCCTCGTCTACACTTCAAATGAATGTAAATGCGACACTTCCTTGCAAGGAAATAGCGTTTGCTGATGTCTACGTAGCGAAGCAATAGAGTTCAAATGCTTCCTAAAACGAGATATTGCATCTCATATCTATGTTTCATGACAAGATATAATATTCATTGCGAAGTGTTACGCATTCCTCGTATGCGATTCAAATGAATGTAAATGCGACACTTTCTTGCAAGGAAATAGCGATTGCAGTTGTCTACGTATCGCAGCAATAGAGTTCTTATGATTCTTAAAACGCGATATCGCATCTCATTTCTATCTTTCATGGTAAGATATAATATGATTTGCGAAGTGTCATGTATTCCTCGTCTACTATTCAAATGAGTGTAAATGCGACACTTCCTAGCAAGGAAATAGCGTTTGCAGATCTCTACGTTTCGTAGCTATAGATTTCTAATGCTTCTTAAAACGCGATATCGCATCTCATTTCTATGTTTCATGGTAAGATATAATATGATTTGCGAAGTATTATGTATTCCTCGTCTACACTTCAAATGAATGTAAATGCGACACTTCCTTGCTAGGAAATAGCGTTTGCAGATGTCTTCGTATCGTAGCAATAGAGTTCTTATGATTCTTAAAACGCGATATCGCATCTCATTTCTATGTTTCATGGTAAGATATAATATGATTTGCGAAGTGTCATGTATTCCTCGTCTACACTTCAAATGAATGTGAATGCGACACTTCCTCGCTAGGAAATAGCGTTTGCAGATGTCTACGTATCGTAGCAATAGAGTTCATATGATTCTTAAAACGCGATATCGCATCTCCTTTCTATGTTTCATGGTAAGATATAACATGATTTGCGAAGTGTTATGCATTCCTCGTCTACACTTCAAGTTAATGTAAATGCGACACTTCCTTGCTAGGAAATAGCTTCTGCAGATGTCTAGGTATCGTAGCGATAGAGTTCAAATGATCCTTAAAACGCGACATCGCATCTCATTTCTATGTTTCATTGTAAGATATAACATGATTTGCGAAGTGTTATGTATTCCTCGTCTACACTTCAGATGAATGTGAATGCGATACTTCCTCGCTAGGAAATAGCGTTTGCAGATGTCTACGTATCGTAGCAATAGCTTTCTAATGCTTCTTAATACGGGATATCGCATCTCATTTCTATGTTTCATGGTAAGATATAACATGATTTGCGAAGTGTTGTGTATTCCTCGTCTACACTTCAAATGAATGTGAATGCGATACTTCCTCGCTAGGTAATAGCGTTTGCAGATGTCTACGTATCGTAGCAATAGCTTGCTAATGCTTCTCAAAACGCGATATCGCATCTCATTTCTATGTTTCGTGGTAAGATACAATATGATTTGCGAAGTGTTATGTATTCCTCCTCTTCACTTCAAATGAATGTAAATGCGACACTTCCTTGCAAGGAAATAGCGTTTGCAGTTGTCTACCTATCGTAGCAATAGTGTTCTAATGCTTCTTAAAACGAGATATCACATCTCATTTCTATGTTTCATGGTAAGATATAATATGATTTGCGAAGTGTCATGTATTCCTCGTCTACTATTCAAATGAGTGTAAATGCGACACTTCCTAGCAAGGAAATAGCGTTTGCAGATGTCTACGTTTCGTAGCTATAGATTTCTAATGCTTCTTAAAACGCGATATCGCATCTCATTTCTATGTTTCATGGTAAGATATAATATGATTTGCGAAGTGTTATGTATTCCTCGTCTACACTTCAAATGAATGTAAATGCGACACATCCTTGCTAGGAAATAGCGTCTGCAGATGTCTACGTATCGTAGCAATAGATATGTAATGCTTCTTAAAACGCGATATCGCATCTCATTTCTACGTTTCATCGTAAGATATAATATGATTTGCGAAGTGTCATGTATTCCTCGTCTACTATTCAAATGAGTATAAATGCGTCACTTCCTAGCAAGGAAATAGCGTTTGCAGATGTCTAGGTATCGTAGCAATAGATTACTAATTCTTCTTAAAACGCGATATCGCATCTCATTTCTATGTTTCATGGTAAGGTATAATATGATTTGAGAAATGTCATGTATTCCTCGTCTACACTTCAAATGAATGTAAATGCGACACTTCCATGCTAGGAAATAGCGTCTGCAGATATATAGGTATCGTAGCAATAGAGTTCAAATGCTTCTTAAAACGAGTTATTGCATCTCATATCTATGTTTCATGATAAGATATAATATTCATTGCGAAGTGTTGTGCATTCCTCGTATACGATTCAAATGAATGTAAATGCGACACTTCCTTGCAAGGAAATAGCGTTTGCAGATATCTACGTATCGTAGCAATAGAGTTCATATGATTCTTAAAACGCGATATCGCATCTCATTTCTATGTTTCATGGTAAGGTATAATATGATTTGCGAAGTGTCATGTATTCCTCGTCTACACTTCAAATGAATGTAAATGCGACACTTCCTTGCTAGGAAATAGCGTCTGCAGATGTCTAGGTATCGTAGCAATAGAGTTCAAATGCTTCTGAAAACGAGATATTGCATCTCATATCTATGTTTCATGATAAGATATAATATTCATTGCGAAGTGTTATGCATTCCTCGTATACGATTCTAATGAATGTAAATGCGACACTTCCTTGCAAGGAAATAGCGTTTGCAGATGTTTTCGTATCGAAGCAATAGAGTTCAAATGCTTCTTAAAACGAGATATCGCGTCTCATTTCTATGTTTCATGGCAAGATATAATATGATTTGCGTAGTGTTATGTATTCCTCGTCTACACTTCAAATGAATGTAAATGCGACACTTCCTTGCTAGAAAATAGCGTCTGCAGATGTCTAGGTATCGTAGCGATAGTGTTCTAATGCTTCTTAAGACGCGATATCGCATCTCATTTCTATGTTTCATGGTAAGATATAATATGATTTGCGAAGTGTTATGTATTCCTCCCCTACACTTCAAATGAATGTAAGTGCGACACTTCCTTGCAAGGAAATAGCGTTTGCAGTTGTTTACCTATCGTAGCAATAGAGTTCTTATGATTCTTAAAACGCGAAATCGCATCTCATTTCTATGTTTCATGGTATGATATAATATGATTTGCGAAGTGTTATGTATTCCTCGTCTACACTTCAAATGAATGTAAAAGCGACACTTCTTTGCAAGGAAATAGCGTTTGCAGATGTCTACCTATCGTAGCAATTGAGTTCTAATGATTCTTAAAACGCGATATCGCATCTCATTTCTATGTTTCGTGGTAAGGTATAATATGATTTGAGAAATGTCATGTATTCCTCGTCTACACTTCAAATGAATGTAAATGCGACACTTTCATGCTAGGAAATAGCGTCTGCAGATATCTAGGTATCGTAGCAATAGAGTTCAAATGCTTCTTAAAACGAGTTATTGCATCTCATATCTATGTTTCATGATAAGATATAATATTCATTGCGAAGTGTTATGCATTCCTCGTATACGATTCAAATGAATGTAAATGCGACACTTCCTTGCAAGGAAATAGCGTTTGCAGATATCTACGTATCGAAGCAATAGAGTTCAAATGCTTCTTAAAACGAGATATCGCGTCTCATTTCTATGTTTCATGGCAAGATATAATATGATTTGCGTAGTGTTATGTATTCCTCGTCTACACTTCAAATGAATGTAAATGCGACACTTCCTTGCTAGAAAATAGCGTCTGCAGATGTCTAGGTATCGTAGCGATAGTGTTCTAATGCTTCTTAAAACGCGATATCGCATCTCATTTCTATGTTTCATGGTAAGATCTAATATGATTTGCGAAGTGTTATGTATTCCTCCTCTACACTTCAAATGAATGTAAATGCGACACTTCCTTGCAAGGAAATAGCGTTTGCAGTTGTTTACCTATCGTAGCAATAGTGTTCTAATGCTTCTTAAACCTAGATATCGCATCTCATCCCTATGTTTCATGGTAAGATATAATATGATTTGCGAAGTGTTATGTATTCTTCGTCTACACTTCAAATGAATGTAAATGCGACACTTCCTTGCTAGGAAATAGCGTCTGCAGATGACTAGGTATCGTAGCAATAGAGTTCAAATGCTTCTGAAAACGAGATATTGCATCTCATATCTGTGTTTCATGATAAGATATAATATTCAATGCGAAGTGTTATGCATTCCTCGTATACGATTCAAATGAATGTAAATGCGACACTTCCTTGCAAGGAAATAGCGTTTGCAGATGTCTACGTATCGAAGCAATAGAGTTCAAATGCTTCTTAAAACGAGATATCGCGTCTCATTTCTATGTTTCATGGCAAGATATAATATGATTTGCGTAGTGTTATGTATTCCTCGTCTACACTTCAAATGAATGTAAATGCGACACTTCCATGCTAGGAAGTAGCGATTGCAGATGTCTAAGTATCGAAGCAATAGAGTTCAAATGCTTCTTAAAACGAGATATTGCATCTCATATCTATGTTTCATGATAAGATATAATATGATTTGCGAAGTGTTATGTATTCCTCGTCTACACTTCAAATGAATGTAAACGCGACACTTCCGTGCTAGGAAATAGCGTCTGCAGATGTCTAAGTATCGAAGCAATAGAGTTCAAATGCTTCTTAAAACGAGATATTGCATCTCATATCTATGTTTCATGATAAGATATAATATTCATTGCGAAGTGTTATGCATTCCTCGTATGCGATTCAAATGAATGTAAATGCGACACTTCCTTGCAAGGAAATAGCGTTTGCAGATGTCTACGTATCGTAGCAATAGTGTTCATATGATTCTTAAAACGCGATATCGCATCTCATTTCTATGTTTCATGGTAAGATATAACATGATTTGCGAAGTGATATGTATTCCTCGTCTACACTTCAAATGAATGTAAATGCGACACTTCCTTGCTAGGAAATAGCATCTGCAGATGTCTAGGTATCGTAGCGATAGAGTTCTAATGCTTCTTTAAACGCGATATCGCATCTCATTTCCATGTTTCATGGTAAGATATAATATTCATTGCGAAGTGTTATGCATTCCTCGTATACGACTCAAATGAATGTAAATGCGACACTTCCTTCCAAGGAAATAGCGTTTGCAGTTGTCTACGTATCGTAGCAATAGAGTTCTTATGATTCTTAAAACGCGAAATCGCATCTCATTTCTATGTTTCATGGTAAGATATAATATGATTTGCGAAGTGTTATGTATTCCTCGTCTACACTTCAAATGAATGTAAATGCGACACTTCTTTGCAAGGAAATAGCGCTTGCAGATGTCTACCTATCGTAGCAATTGAGTTCTAATGATTCTTAAAACGCGATATCGCATCTCATTTCTATGTTTCATGGTAAGGTATAATATGATTTGAGAAATGTCATGTATTCCTCGTCTACACTTCAAATGAATGTAAATGCGACACTTCCATGCTAGGAAATAGCGTCTGCAGATATCTAGGTATCGTAGCAATAGAGTTCAAATGCTTCTTAAAACGAGTTATTGCATCTCATATCTATGTTTCATGATAAGATATAATATTCATTGCGAAGTGTTATGCATTCCTCGTATACGATTCAAATGAATGTAAATGCGACACTTCCTTGCAAGGAAATAGCGTTTGCAGATGTCTACGTATCGCAGCAATAGAGTTCATATGATTCTTAAAACGCGATATCGCATCTCATTTCTATGTTTCATGGTAAGGTATAATATGATTTGCGAAGTGTCATGTATTCCTCGTCTACACTTCAAATGAATGTAAATGCGACACTTCCTTGCTAGGAAATAGCGTCTGCAGATGTCTAGGTATCGTAGCAATAGAGTTCTTATGATTCTTAAAACGCGATATCGCATCTCATTTCTATGTTTCATGGTAAGATATAACATGATTTGCCAAGTGTTATGTATTCCTCGTCTACACTTCAAATAAATGTGAATCCGATTCTACCTCGCTAGGAAATAGCGTTTGCAGATGTCTACGTATCGTAGCAATAGCTTTCTAATGCTTCTTAAAACGCGATATCGCATCTCAATTCTATGTTTCATGGTAAGATATAATATGATTTGCGAAGTGTTATGTATTCCTCGTCTAAACTTCAAGTGAATGTAAATGCGACACATCCTTGCAAGGAAATAGCGTTTGCAGATGTCTACGTATCGAAGCAATAGAGTTCAAATGCTTCTTAAAACGAGATATTGCATCTCATATCTATGTTTCATGATAAGATATGACATGATTTGCGTAGTGTTATGTATTCCTCGTCTACTCTTCAAATGAATGTGAATGCGATACTTCCTCGCTAGGAAATAGCGTTTGCAGATGTCTACGTATCGTAGCAATAGCTTTCTAATGCTTCTTAAAACGCGATATCGCATATCATTTCTATGTTTCGTGGTAAGATATAACATGATTTGCGTAGTGTTATGTATTCCTCGTCTACACTTCTAATGAATGTGAATGCGATACTTACTCGCTAGGAAATAGCGTTTGCAGATGTCTACGTATCGTAGCAATAGCTTTCTAATGCTTCTTAAAACGCGATATCGCGTCTCATTTCTATGTTTCATGGTAAGATATAATATGATTTGCGAAGTGTTATGTATTCCTCGTCTACACTTCAAATGAATGTAAATGCGACACTTCCGTGCTAGGAAATAGCGTCTGCAGATGTCTAGGTATCGTAGCTATAGAGTTCTAATGCTTCTTTAAACGCGATATCGCATCTCATTTCCATGTTTCATGGTAAGATATAATATGATTTGCGAAGTGTTATGTATTCCTCGTCTACACTTCAAATGAATGTAAATGCGACTCTTCTTTGCAAGGAAATAGCGTTTGCAGATGTCTACCTATCGTAGCAATTGAGTTCTAGTGATTCTTAAAACGCGATATCGCATCTCATTTCTATGTTTCATGGTAAGGTATAATATGATTTGCGAAGTGTCATGTATTCCTCGTCTACACATCAAATGAATGTAAATGCGACACTTCCTTGCTAGGAAATAGCGTCTGCAGATATCTAGGTATCGTAGCAATAGAGTTCATAGGATTTTTAAAACGCGATATCGCATCTCATTTCTATGTTTCATGGTAAGATATAACATGGTTTGCGAAGTGTTATGTATTCCTCGTCTACACTTCAAATGAATGAGAATGCGACACTTCCTTGCTAGGAAGTAGCGATTGCAGATGTCTAAGTATCGAAGCAATAGAGTTCAAATGCTTCTTAAAACGAGATATTGCATCTCATATCTATGTTTCATGATAAGATATAATATGATTTGCGAAGTGTTATGTATTCCTCGTCTACACTTCAAATGAATGTAAACGCGACACTTCCGTGCTAGGAAATAGCGTCTGCAGATGTCTACGTATCGTACCAATAGAGTTCTTATGATTCTTAAAACGCGATATCGCATCTCATTTCTATCTTTCATGGTAAGATATAATATGATTTGCGAAGTGTTATGTATTCCTCGTCTACACTTCAAATGAATGTGAATGCGACACTTCCTCGCTAGGAAATAGCGTTTGCAGATGTCTACGTATCGTAGCAATAGATTTCTAATGCTTCTTAAAACGCGATATCGCATCTCATTTCTATGTTTCATGGCAAGATATAATATGATTTGCGAAGTGTTATGTATTCCTCGTCTACACTTCAAATGAATGTAAATGCGACACTTCCGTGGTAGGAAATAGCGTCTGCAGATGTCTAGGTATCGTAGCGATAGTGTTCTAATGCTTCTTAAAACGCGATATCGCATCTCATTTCTATGTTTCATGGTAAGATATAATATGAATTGCGAAGTGTTGTGTATTCCTCGTCTACACTTCAAATGAATGTGAATGCGACACTTCCCCGCTAGGAAATAGCGTTTGCTGATGTCTACGTATCGTAGCAATAGATTTCTAATGCTTCTTAAAATGCGATATCGCATCTCATTTCTATGTTTCATGGTAAGATATAATTTGATTTGCGAAGTGTCATGTATTCCTCATCTACTATTCAAATGAGTGTAAATGCGTCACTTCCTAGCAAGGAAATAGCGTTTGCAGATGTCTACGTATCGTAGCTATAGATTTCTAATGCTTCTTAAAACGCGATATCGCATCTCATTTCTATGTTTCATGGTAAGATATAATATGATTTGCGAAGTGTTATGTATTCCTCGTCTACACTTGAAATGAATGTGAATGCGACACTTCCTCGCTTGGAAATAGCGTTTGCAGATGTCTACGTATCGTAGCAATAGAGTTCATAGGTTTCATAAAACGCGATATCGCATCTCATTTCTATGTTTCATGGTAAGATATAATATGATTTGCGAAGTGTTATGTATTCCTCGTCTACACTTCAAATGAATGTGAATGCGACACTTCCTCGCTAGGAAATAGCGTTTGCAGATGTCTACGTATCGTAGCAATAGATTTCTAATGCTTCTTAAAACGCGATATCGCATCTCATTTCTATGTTTCATGGTAAGATATAATATAATTTGCGAAGTGTTATGTATTCCTCCTCTACACTTCAAATGAATGTAAATGCGACACTTCCTTTCAAGGAAATAGCGTTTGCAGTTGTCTATCTTTCGTAGCAATAGTGTTCTAATGCTTCTTAAAACGAGATATCGCATCTCATTCCTATGTTTCATGGTAAGATATAATATGATTTGCGAAGTGTTATGTATTCCTCGTCTACACATCAAATGAATGTAAATGCGACACTTCCTTGCAAGGAAATAGCGTTTGCTGATATCTACGTATCGAAGCAATAGAGTTCAAATGCTTCTTAAGTCGAGAAATTGCATCTCATGTCTATGTTTCATGATAAGATATAATATTCATTGCGAAGTGTTATGCATTCCTCGTATGCGATTCAAATGAATGTAAATGCTACACTTCCTTGCAAGGAAATAGCCTTTGCAGTTGTCTACGTATCGTAGCAATAGAGTTCTTATGATTCTTAAAACGCGATATCGCATCTCATTTCTATCTTTCATGGTAAGATATAGCATGATTTGCGAAGTGTTATGTATTCCTCGTCTACACTTCAAATGAATGTGAATGCGATACTTCCTCGCTAGGAAATAGCGTATGCAGATATCTACGTATCGTAGCAATAGCTTTCTAATGCTTCTTAAAACGCGATATCGCGTCACATTTCTATGTTTCATGGCAAGATATAGTATGATTTGCGAAGTGTTATGTATTCCTCGTCTACACTTCAAATGAATGTAAATGCGACACTTCCTTGCAAGGAAATAGCGTTTGCAGTTGTCTACCTATCGTAGCAATAGTGTTCTAATGCTTCTTAAAACGAGATATCGCATCTCATTTCTATGTTTCATGGTAAGATATAATATGATTTGCGAAGTGTTATGTATTCTTCGTCTACACTTCAAATGAATGTAAATGCGACACTTCCTTGCAAAGAAATAGCGTTTGCAGATGTCTACGTATAGTAGCAATAGATATGTAATGCTTCTTAAAACGCGATATCGCATCTCATTTCTACGTTTCATGGTAAGATATAATATGATTTGCGAAGTGTCATGTATTCCTCGTCTACTATTCAAATGAGTGTAAATGCGACACTTCCTAGCAAGGAGATAGCGTTTGCAGATGTCTACGTATCGTAGACATAGATTTCAAGTGCTTCTTAAAACGCGATATCGCATCTCATTTCTATGTTTCATGGTAAGATATAATATGAATTGCGAAGTGTTGTGTATTCCTCGTCTACACTTCAAATGAATGTGAATGCGACACTTCCACGCTAGGAAATAGCGTTTGCTGATGTCTACGTATCGTAGCAATAGATTTCTAATGCTTCTTAAAATGCGATATCGCATCTCATTTCTATGTTTCATGGTAAGATATAATTTGATTTGCGAAGTGTCATGTATTCCTCATCTACTATTCAAATGAGTGTAAATGCGTCACTTCCTAGCAAGGAAATAGCGTTTGCAGATGTCTACGTATCGTAGCTATAGATTTCTAATGCTTCTTAAAACGCGATATCGCATCTCATTTCTATGTTTCATGGTAAGATATAATATGATTTGCGAAGTGTTATGTATTCCTCGTCTACACTTGAAATGAATGTGAATGCGACACTTCCTCGCTTGGAAATAGCGTTTGCAGATGTCTACGTATCGTAGCAATAGAGTTCATAGGTTTCATAAAACGCGATATCGCATCTCATTTCTATGTTTCATGGTAAGATATAATATGATTTGCGAAGTGTTATGTATTCCTCGTCTACACTTCAAATGAATGTGAATGCGACACTTCCTCGCTAGGAAATAGCGTTTGCAGATGTCTACGTATCGTAGCAATAGATTTCTAATGCTTCTTAAAACGCGATATCGCATCTCATTTCTATGTTTCATGGTAAGATATAATATAATTTGCGAAGTGTTATGTATTCCTCCTCTACACTTCAAATGAATGTAAATGCGACACTTCCTTTCAAGGAAATAGCGTTTGCAGTTGTCTATCTTTCGTAGCAATAGTGTTCTAATGCTTCTTAAAACGAGATATCGCATCTCATTCCTATGTTTCATGGTAAGATATAATATGATTTGCGAAGTGTTATGTATTCCTCGTCTACACATCAAATGAATGTAAATGCGACACTTCCTTGCAAGGAAATAGCGTTTGCTGATATCTACGTATCGAAGCAATAGAGTTCAAATGCTTCTTAAGTCGAGAAATTGCATCTCATGTCTATGTTTCATGATAAGATATAATATTCATTGCGAAGTGTTATGCATTCCTCGTATGCGATTCAAATGAATGTAAATGCTACACTTCCTTGCAAGGAAATAGCCTTTGCAGTTGTCTACGTATCGTAGCAATAGAGTTCTTATGATTCTTAAAACGCGATATCGCATCTCATTTCTATCTTTCATGGTAAGATATAACATGATTTGCGAAGTGTTATGTATTCCTCGTCTACACTTCAAATGAATGTGAATGCGATACTTCCTCGCTAGGAAATAGCGTATGCAGATATCTACGTATCGTAGCAATAGCTTTCTAATGCTTCTTAAAACGCGATATCGCATCACATTTCTATGTTTCATGGCAAGATATAGTATGATTTGCGAAGTGTTATGTATTCCTCGTCTACACTTCAAATGAATGTAAATGCGACACTTCCTTGCAAGGAAATAGCGTTTGCAGTTGTCTACCTATCGTAGCAATAGTGTTCTAATGCTTCTTAAAACGAGATATCGCATCTCATTTCTATGTTTCATGGTAAGATATAATATGATTTGCGAAGTGTTATGTATTCTTCGTCTACACTTCAAATGAATGTAAATGCGACACTTCCTTGCAAAGAAATAGCGTTTGCAGATGTCTACGTATAGTAGCAATAGATATGTAATGCTTCTTAAAACGCGATATCGCATCTCATTTCTACGTTTCATGGTAAGATATAATATGATTTGCGAAGTGTCATGTATTCCTCGTCTACTATTCAAATGAGTGTAAATGCGACACTTCCTAGCAAGGAGATAGCGTTTGCAGATGTCTACGTATCGTAGACATAGATTTCAAGTGCTTCTTAAAACGCGATATCGCATCTCATTTCTATGTTTCATGGTAAGATATAATATGATTTGGGAAGTGTTATGTATTCCTCGCCTACACTTCAAATGAATGTAAATGCGACACTTCCTTGCAAAGAAATAGCGTTTGCAGATGTCTACGTATCGTAGCAATAGATATGTAATGCTTCTTAAAACGCGATATCGCATCTCATTTCTATGTTTCATGGTAAGATATAACATGATTTGCGAAGTGTTATGTATTCCTCGTCTACACTTCAAATGAATGTAAATGCGACACTTCCTTGCAAAGAAATAGCGTTTGCAGATGTCTACGTATAGTAGCAATAGATATGTAATGCTTCTTAAAACGCGATATCGCATCTCATTTCTACGTTTCATGGTAAGATATAATATGATTTGCGAAGTGTCTTGTATTCCTCGTCTACTATTCAAATGAGTGTAAATGCGACACTTCCTAGCAAGGAGATACCGTTTGCAGATGTCTACGTATCGTAGCCATAGATTTCAAATGCTTCTTAAAACGCGATATCGCATCTCATTTCTATGTTCCATGGTAAGATATAATATGATTTGTGAAGTGTTATGTATTCCTCGTCTACACTTCAAATGTATGTAAATGCGACACTTCCTTGCAAGGAAATAGCGTTTGCAGATGTCTACGTATCGTAGCAATAGATATGTAATGCTTCTTAAAACGCGATATCGCATCTCATTTCTATGTTTCATGGTAAGATATAATATGATTTGCGAAGTGTTATGTATTCCTCGTCTACACTTCAAATGATAGTAAATGCGACACTTCCTTGCAAAGAAATAGCGTTTGCAGATGGCTACGTATCGTAGCAATAGATATGTAATGCTTCTTAAAACGCGATAACGCATCTCATTTCTATGTTTCATGGTAAGATATAATATGATTTGCGAAGTGTCATGTATTCCTCGTCTACACTTCAAATGAATGTAAATGCGACACTTCCTTGCTAGGATATAGCGTCTGCAGATGTCTAGGTATCGTAGCAATAGAGTTCTAATGCTTCTTATAACGCGATATCGCATCTCATTTCTATGTTTCATGGTAAGATGTAATATGATTTGCGAAGTGTTATGTATTCCTCGTCTACACTTCCAATGAATGTAAATGCGACACTTCCTTGCAAGGAAGTAGCGATTGCAGATGTCTACGTATCGAAGCAATAGGATTCTTATGATTATTAAAACGCGATATCGCATCTCATTTCTACGTTTCATGGTAAGATATAATATGATTTGCGAAGTGTCATGTATTCCTCGTCTACACTTCAAATGAATGTGAATGCGACACTTCCTCGCTAGGAAATAGCGTTTGCAGATGTCTACGTATCGTAGCAATAGAGTTCATATGATTCTTAAAACGCGATATCGCATCTCATTTCTATGTTTCATGGTAAGATATAACATGATTTGCGAAGTGTTATGTATTCCTCGTCTACACTTCAAATGAATGTAAATGCGACACTTCCTTGCAAAGAAATAGCGTTTGCAGATATCTACGTATCGTAGCAATATGTATGTAATGCTTCTTAAAACGCGATATCGCATTTCATTTCTACGTTTCATGGTAAGATATAATATGATTTGCGAAGTGTCATGTATTCCTCGTCTACTATTCAAATGAGTGTAAATGCGACACTTCCTAGCAAGGAGATAGCGTTTGCAGATGTCTACGTATCGTAGCCATAGATTTCAAATGCTTCTTAAAACGCGATATCGCATCTCATTTCTATGTTTCATGGTAAGATATAATATGATTTGCGAAGTGTTATGTATTCCTCGCCTACACTTCAAATGAATGTAAATGCGAAACTTCCTTGCAAAGAAATAGCGTATGCAGATGTCTACGTATAGTAGCAATAGATATGTAATGCTTCTTAAAACGCGATATCGCATCTCATTTCTACGTTTCATGGTAAGATATAATATGATTTGCGAAGTGTCATGTATTCCTCGTCTACTATTCAAATGAGTGTAAATGCGACACTTCCTTGCAAGGAAATAGCGTTTGCAGATGTCTACGTATCGTAGCTATAGATTTCTAATGCTTCTTAAAACGCGATATCGCATCTCATTTCTATGTTTCATGGTAAGATATAATATGATTTGCGAAGTGCTACGTATTCCTCGTCTACACTTCAAATGAATGTAAATGCGACACTTCCTTGCAAAGAAATAGCGTTTGCAGATGTCTACGTATAGTAGCAATAGATATGTAATGCTTCTTAAAACGCGATATCGCATCTCATTTCTACGTTTCATGGTAAGATATAATATGATTTGCGAAGTGTCATGTATTCCTCGTCTACTATTCAAATGAGTGTAAATGCGACACTTCCTAGCAAGGAGATAGCGTTTGCAGATATCTACGTATCGTAGCCATAGATTTCAAATGCTTCTTAAAACGCGATATCGCATCTCATTTCTATGTTTCATGGTAAGATATAATATGATTTGCGAAGTGTTATGTATTCCTCGCCTACACTTCAAATGAATGTAAATGCGACACTTCCTTGCAAAGAAATAGCGTTTGCAGATGTCTACGTATAGTAGCAATGGATATGTAATGCTTCTTAAAACGCGATATCGCATCTCATTTCTACGTTTCATGGTAAGATATAATATGATTTGCGAAGTGTCATGTATTCCTCGTCTACTATTCAAATGAGTGTAAATGCGACACTTCCTAGCAAGGAAATAGCGTTTGCAGATGTCTACGTATCGTAGCTATAGATTTCTAATGCTTCTTAAAACGCGATATCGCTTCTCATTTCTATGTTTCATGGTAAGATATAATATGATTTGCGAAGTGTCATGTATTCCTCGTCTACACTTCACATGAATGTGAATGCGACACTTCCTCGCTAGGAAATAGCATTTGTAGATGTCTACGTATCGTAGCAATAGAGTTCAAAAGATTATTAAAACGCGATATCGCATCTCATTTCTATGTTTCATGGTAAGATATAACATGATTTGCGAAGTGTCATGTATTCCTCGTCTACACTTCAAATGAATGTAAATGCGACACTTCCTTGCTAGGAAATAGCGTCTGCAGATGTCTAGGTATCGTAGCAATAGAGTTCTAATGCTTCTCATAACGCGATATCGCATCTCATTTCTATGTTTCATGGTAAGATATAATATGATTTGTGAAGTGTTATGTATTCCTCGTCTACACTTCAAATGAATGTAAATGCGACACTTCCTTGCAAAGAAATAGCGTTTGCAGATGTCTACGTATAGTAGCAATAGATATGTAATGCTTCTTAAAACGCGATATCGCATCTCATTTCTACGTTTCATGGTAAGATATAATATGATTTGCGAAGTGTCATGTATTCCTCGTCTACTATTCAAATGAGTGTAAATGCGACACTTCCTAGCAAGGAAATAGCGTTTGCAGATGTCTACGTATCGTAGCTATAGATTTCTAATGCTTCTTAAAACGCGATATCGCATCTCATTTCTATGTTTCATGGTAAGATATAATATGATTTGCGAAGTGTCACGTATTCCTCGTCTACACTTCACATGAATGTGAATGCGACACTTCCTCGCTAGGAAATAGCGTTTGTAGATGTCTACGTATCGTAGCAATAGAGTTCATATGATTCTTAAAACGCGATATCGCATCTCATTTCTATGTTTCATGGTAAGATATAACATGATTTGCGAAGTGTCATGTATTCCTCGTCTACACTTCAAATGAATGTAAATGCGAAACTTCCTTGCAAGGAAATAGCGTTTGCAGATGTCTACCTATCGTAGCAATAGAGTTCTAATGCTTCTTAAAACGCGATATCGCATCTCATTTCTATGTTTCATGGTAAGATATAATATGATTTGCGAAGTGTTATGTATTCCTCGTCAACACTTCAAATGAATGTAAATGCGACACTTCCTTGCAAAGAAATAGCGTTTGCAGATGTCTAGGTATCGTAGCGATAGTGTTCTAATGCTTCTTAAAACGCGATATCGCACCTCATTTCTATGTTTCTTGGTAAGACATAATATGATTTGCGATGTGTTATGTATTCCTCGTCTACACTTCAAATGAATGTAAATGCGACACTTCCTTGCAAAGAAATAGTGTTTGCAGATGTCTACGTATCGTAGCAATAGATTTCTAATGCTTCTTAAAACGCGATATCGCATCTCATTTCTATGTTTCATGGTAAGATATAATATGATTTGCGAAGTGTCATGTATTCCTCGTCTACACTTCAAATGAATGTAAATGCGACACTTCCTTGCTAGGAAATAGCGTCTGCAGATGTCTGGGTATCGTAGCAATAGTGTTCTAATGCTTCTCATAACGCGATATCGCATCTCATTTCTATGTTTCATGGTAAGATATAACATGATTTGCGAAGTGTCATGTATTCCTCGTCTACACTTCAAATGAATGTAAATGCGAAACTTCCTTGCAAGGAAATAGCGTTTGCAGATGTCTACCTATCGTAGCAATAGAGTTCTAATGCTTCTTAAAACGCGATATCGCATCTCATTTCTATGTTTCATGGTAAGATATAATATGATTTGCGAAGTGTCATGTATTCCTCGTCTACACTTCAAATGAATGTAAATGCGACACTTCCTTGCTAGGAAATAGCGTCTGCAGATGTCTGGGTATCGTAGCAATAGTGTTCTAATGCTTCTCATAACGCGATATCGCATCTCATTTCTATGTTTCATGGTAAGATATAACATGATTTGCGAAGTGTCATGTATTCCTCGTCTACACTTCAAATGAATGTAAATGCGAAACTTCCTTGCAAGGAAATAGCGTTTGCAGATGTCTACCTATCGTAGCAATAGAGTTCTAATGCTTCTTAAAACGCGATATCGCATCTCATTTCTATGTTTCATGGTAAGATATAATATGATTTGCGAAGTGTTATGTATTCCTCGTCAACACTTCAAATGAATGTAAATGCGACACTTCCTTGCAAAGAAATAGCGTTTGCAGATGTCTACGTATCGTAGCAATAGATATGTAATGCTTCTTAAAACGCGATATCGCATCTCATTTCTATGTTTCATGGTAAGATATAATATGATTTGCGAAGTGTCATGTATTCCTCGTCTACACTTCAAATGAATGTAAATGCGACACTTCCTTGCTAGGAAATAGCGTCTGCAGATGTCTAGGTATCGTAGCGATAGAGTTCTAATGCTTCTTAAAACGCGATGTCGCACCTCATTTCTATGTTTCTTGGTAAGACATAATATGATTTGCGAAGTGTTATGTATTCCTCGTCTACACTTCAAATGAATGAAAATGCGACACTTCCTTGCAAGGAAATAGCGTTTGCAGATGTCTACCTATCGTAGCAATAGAGTTCTAATGCTTCTTAAAACGCGATATCGCATCTCATTTCTATGTTTCATGGTAAGATATAATATGATTTGCGAAGTGTTATGTATTCCTCGTCAACACTTCAAATGAATGTAAATGCGACACTTCCTTGCAAAGAAATAGCGTTTGCAGATGTCTACGTATCGTAGCAATAGATATGTAATGCTTCTTAAAACGCGATATCGCATCTCATTTCTATGTTTCATGGTAAGATATAATATGATTTGCGAAGTGTCATGTATTCCTCGTCTACACTTCAAATGAATGTAAATGCGACACTTCCTTGCTAGGAAATAGCGTCTGCAGATGTCTAGGTATCGTAGCGATAGAGTTCTAATGCTTCTTAAAACGCGATATCGCACCTCATTTCTATGTTTCTTGGTAAGACATAATATGATTTGCGAAGTGTTATGTATTCCTCGTCTACACTTCAAATGAATGTAAATGCGACACTTCCTTGCAACGAAATAGTGTTTGCAGATGTCTACGTATCGTAGCAATAGATTTCTAATGCTTCTTAAAACGCGATATCGCATCTCATTTCTATGTTTCATGGTAAGATATAATATGATTTGCGAAGTGTCATGTATTCCTCGTCTACACTTCAAATGAATGTAAATGCGACACTTCCTTGCTAGGAAATAGCGTCTGCAGATGTCTGGGTATCGTAGCAATAGTGTTCTAATGCTTCTCATAACGCGATATCGCTTCTCATTTCTATGTTTCATGGTAAGATATAATATGATTTGCGACGTGTCATGTATTCCTCGTCTACTATTCAAATGAGTGTAAATGCGACACTTCCTAGCAGGGAAATAGCGTTTGCAGATGTCTACGTATCGTAGCTATAGATTTCTAATGCTTCTTAAAACGCGATATCGCATCTCATTTCTATGTTTCATGGTAAGATATAATATGATTTGCGAAGTGTCACGTATTCCTCGTCTACACTTCAAATGAATGTGAATGCGACACTTCCTCGCTAGGAAATAGCGTTTGTAGATGTCTACGTATCGTAGCAATAGAGTTCATATGATTCTTAAAACGCGATATCGCATCTCATTTCTATGTTTCATGGTAAGATATAACATGATTTGCGAAGTGTCATGTATTCCTCGTCTACACTTCAAATGAATGTAAATGCGAAACTTCCTTGCAAGGTAATAGCGTTTGCAGATGTCTACCTATCATAGCAATAGAGTTCTAATGCTTCTTAAAACGCGATATCGCATCTCATTTCTATGTTTCATGGTAAGATATAATATGATTTGCGAAGTGTTATGTATTCCTCGTCAACACTTCAAATGAATGTAAATGCGACACTTCCTTGCAAAGAAATAGCGTTTGCAGATGTCTACGTATCGTAGCAATAGATATGTAATGCTTCTTAAAACGCGATATCGCATCTCATTTCTATGTTTCATGGTAAGATATAATATGATCTGCGAAGTGTCATGTATTCCTCGTCTACACTTCAAATGAATGTAAATGCGACACTTCCTTGCAAAGAAATAGCGTTTGCAGATGTCCACGTATAGTAGCAATAAATATGTAATGCTTCTTAAAACGCGATATCGCATCTCATTTCTACGTTTCATGGTAAGATATAATATGATTTGCGAGGTGTCATGTATTCCTCGTCTACTATTCAAATGAGTGTAAATGCGACACTTCCTAGCAAGGAAATAGCGTTTGCAGATGTCTACGTATCGTAGCTATAGATTTCTAATGCTTCTTAAAACGCGATATCGCATCTCATTTCTATGTTTCATGGTAAGATATAATATGATTTGCGAAGTGTCACGTATTCCTCGTCTACACTTCAAATGAATGTGAATGCGACACTTCCTCGCTAGGAAATAGCGCTTGTAGATGTCTACGTATCGTAGCAATAGAGTTCATATGATTCTTAAAACGCGATATCGCATCTCATTTCTATGTTTCATGGTAAGATATAACATGATTTGCGAAGTGTCATGTATTCCTCGTCTACACTTCAAATGAATGTAAATGCGAAACTTCCTTGCAAGGAAATAGCGTTTGCAGATGTCTACCTATCGTAGCAATAGAGTTCTAATGCTTCTTAAAACGCGATATCGCATCTCATTTCTATGTTTCATGGTAAGATATAATATGATTTGCGAAGTGTTATGTATTCCTCGTCAACACTTCAAATGAATGTAAATGCGACACTTCCTTGCAAAGAAATAGCGTTTGCAGATGTCTACGTATCGTAGCAATAGATATGTAATGCTTCTTAAAACGCGATATCGCATCTCATTTCTATGTTTCATGGTAAGATATAATATGATTTGCGAAGTGTCATGTATTCCTCGTCTACACTTCAAATGAATGTAAATGCGACACTTCCTTGCTAGGAAATAGCGTCTGCAGATGTCTGGGTATCGTAGCAATAGTGTTCTAATGCTTCTCATAACGCGATATCGCATCTCATTTCTATGTTTCATGGTAAGATATAATATGATTTGTGAAGTGTTATGTATTCCTCGTCTACACTTCAAATGAATGTAAATGCGACACTTCCTTGCAAAGAAATAGCGTTTGCAGATGTCTACGTATAGTAGCAATAAATATGTAATGCTTCTTAAAACGCGATGTCGCATCTCATTTCTACGTTTCATGGTAAGATATAATATGATTTGTGACGTGTCATGTATTCCTCATCTACTATTCAAATGAGTGTAAATGCGACACTTCCTAGCAAGGAAATAGCGTTTGCAGATGTCTACGTATCGTAGCTATAGATTTCTAATGCTCCTTAAAACGCGATATCGCATCTCATTTCTATGTTTCATGGTAAGATATAATATGATTTGCGAAGTGTCACGTATTCCTCGTCTACACTTCAAATGAATGTGAATGCGACACTTCCTCGCTAGGAAATAGCGTTTGTAGATGTCTACGTATCGTAGCAATAGAGTTCATATGATTCTTAAAACGCGATATCGCATCTCATTTCTATGTTTCATGGTAAGATATAACATGATTTGCGAAGTGTCATGTATTCCTCGTCTACACTTCAAATGAATGTGAATGCGACACTTCCTCGCTAGGAAATAGCGTTTGTAGATGTCTACGTATCGTAGCAATAGAGTTCATATGATTCTTAAAACGCGATATCGCATCTCATTTCTATGTTTCATGGTAAGATATAACATGATTTGCGAAGTGTCATGTATTCCTCGTCTACACTTCAAATGAATGTAAATGCGACACTTCCTTGCCAGGAAATAGCGTCTGCAGATGTCTAGGTATCGTAGCAATAGAGTTCTAATGCTTCTTATAACGCGATATCGCATCTCATTTCTATGTTTCATGGTAAGATGTAATATGATTTGCGAAGTGTTATGTATTCCTCGTCTACACTTCAAATGAATGTAAATGCGACACTTCCTTGCAAGGAAGTAGCGATTGCAGATGTCTACGTATCGAAGCAATAGGATTCTTATGATTATTAAAACGCGATATCGCATCTCATTTCTATGTTTCATGGTAAGATATAACATGATTTGCGAAGTGTTATGTATTCCTCGTCTACACTTCAAATGAATGTGAATGCGATACTTCCTCGCTAGGAAATAGCGTATGCAGATGTCTACGTATCGTAGCAATAGCTTTCTAATGCTTCTTAAAACGCGATATCGCATCTCATTTCTATGTTTCATGGTAAGATATAATATGATTTGCGAAGTGCTACGTTATCCTCGTCTACACTTCAAATGAATGTAAATGCGACACTTCCTTGCAAAGAAATAGCGTTTGCAGATATCTACGTATCGTAGCAATAGGTATGTAATGCTTCATAAAACGCGATATCGCATCTCATTTCTATGTTTCATGGTAAGATATAATATGATTTGCGAAGTGTTA
Source organism: Xylocopa sonorina (assembly GCF_050948175.1). Lineage (NCBI taxonomy): Eukaryota > Metazoa > Arthropoda > Insecta > Hymenoptera > Apidae > Xylocopa > Xylocopa sonorina. The sequence goes on from NW_027490234.1 coordinate 405,495, forward strand.
TGTATTCCTCGTCTACACTTCAAATGAATGTAAATGCGACACTTCCTTGCTAGGAAATAGCGTCTGCAGATGTCTAGGTATCGTAGCGATAGAGTTCTAATGCTTCTTTAAACGCGATATCGCATCTCATTTCCATGTTTCATGGTAAGATATAATATTCATTGCGAAGTGTTATGCATTCCTCGTATACGATTCAAATGAATGTAAATGCGACACTTCCTTGCAAGGAAATAGCGTTTGCAGTTGTCTACGTATCGTAGCAATAGAGTTCAGATGATTCTTAAAACGCGAAATCGCATCTCATTTCTATGTTTCATGGTAAGATATAATATGATTTGCGAAGTGTTATGTATTCCTCGTCTACACTTCAAATGAATGTAAATGCGACACTTCTTTGCAAGGAAATAGCGTTTGCAGATGTCTACCTATCGTAGCAATTGAGTTCTAATGATTCTTAAAACGCGATATCGCATCTCATTTCTATGTTTCATGGTAAAGTATAATATGATTTGAGAAATGTCATGTATTCCTCGTCTACACTTCAAATGAATGTAAATGCGACACTTCCATGCTAGGAAATAGCGTCTGCAGATATCTAGGTATCGTAGCAATAGAGTTCAAATGCTTCTTAAAACGAGTTATTGCATCTCATATCTATGTTTCATGATAAGATATAATATTCATTGCGAAGTGCTTTGCATTCCTCGTATACGATTCAAATGAATGTAAATGCGACACTTCCTTGCAAGGAAATAGCGTTTGCAGATGTCTACGTATCGTAGCAATAGAGTTCATATGATTCTTAAAACGCGATATCGCATCTCATTTCTATGTTTCATGGTAAGGTATAATATGATTTGCGAAGTGTCATGTATTCCTCGTCTACACTTCAAATGAATGTAAATGCGACACTTCCTTGCTAGGAAATAGCGTCTGCAGATGTCTAGGTATCGTAGCAATAGAGTTCTTATGATTCTTAAAACGCGATATCGCATCTCATTTCTATGTTTCATGGTAAGATATAACATGATTTGCCAAGTGTTATGTATTCCTCGTCTACACTTCAAATAAATGTGAATCCGATTCTACCTCGCTAGGAAATAGCGTTTGCAGATGTCTACGTATCGTAGCAATAGCTTTCTAATGCTTCTTAAAACGCGATATCGCATCTCAATTCTATGTTTCATGGTAAGATATAATATGATTTGCGAAGTGTTATGTATTCCTCGTCTAAACTTCAAGTGAATGTAAATGCGACACATCCTTGCAAGGAAATAGCGTCTGCAGATGTCTACGTATCGAAGCAATAGAGTTCAAATGCTTCTTAAAACGAGATATTGCATCTCATATCTATGTTTCATGATAAGATATGACATGATTTGCGTAGTGTTATGTATTCCTCGTCTACTCTTCAAATGAATGTGAATGCGATACTTCCTCGCTAGGAAATAGCGTTTGCAGATGTCTACGTATCGTAGCAATAGCTTTCTAATGCTTCTTAAAACGCGATATCGCATATCATTTCTATGTTTCATGGTAAGATATAACATGATTTGCGTAGTGTTATGTATTCCTCGTCTACACTTGTAATGAATGTGAATGCGATACTTACTCGCTAGGAAATAGCGTTTGCAGATGTCTACGTATCGTAGCAATAGCTTTCTAATGCTTCTTAAAACGCGATATCGCGTCTCATTTCTATGTTTCATGGTAAGATATAATATGATTTGCGAAGTGTTATGTATTCCTCGTCTACACTTCAAATGAATGTAAATGCGACACTTCCGTGCTAGGAAATAGCGTCTGCAGATGTCTAGGTATCGTAGCGATAGTGTTCTAATGCTTCTTTAAACGCGATATCGCATCTCATTTCCATGTTTCATGGTAAGATATAATATGATTTGCGAAGTGTTATGTATTCCTCGTCTACACTTCAAATGAATGTAAATGCGACTCTTCTTTGCAAGGAAATAGCGTTTGCAGATGTCTACCTATCGTAGCAATTGAGTTCTAGTGATCCTTAAAACGCGATATCTCATCTCATTTCTATGTTTCATGGTAAGGTATAATATGATTTGCGAAGTGTCATGTATTCCTCGTCTACACATCAAACGAATGTAAATGCGACACTTACTTGCTAGGAAATAGCGTCTGCAGATATCTAGGTATCGTAGCAATAGAGTTCATAGGATTTTTAAAACGCGATATCGCATCTCATTTCTATGTTTCATGGTAAGATATAACATGGGTTGCGAAGTGTTATGTATTCCTCGTCTACACTTCAAATGAATGAGAATGCGACACTTCCTTGCTAGGAAGTAGCGATTGCAGATGTCTAAGTATCGAAGCAATAGAGTTCAAATGCTTCTTAAAACGAGATATTGCATCTCATATCTATGTTTCATGATAAGATATAATATGATTTGCGAAGTGTTATGTATTCCTCGTCTACACTTCAAATGAATGTAAACGCGACACTTCCGTGCTAGGAAATAGCGTCTGCAGATGTCTAAGTATCGAAGCAATAGAGTTCAAATGCTTCTTAAAACGAGATATTGCATCTCATATCTATGTTTCATGATAAGATATAATATTCATTGCGAAGTGTTATGCATTCCTCGTATGCGATTCAAATGAATGTAAATGCGACACTTCCTTGCAAGGAAATAGCGTTTGCAGTTGTCTACGTATCGTAGCAATAGAGTTCTTATGATTCTTAAAACGCGATATCGCATCTCATTTCTATCTTTCATGGTAAGATATAATATGATTTGCGAAGTGTTATGTATTCCTCGTCTACAGTTCAAATGAATGTGAATGCGACACTTCCTCGCTAGGAAATAGCGTTTGCAGATGTCTACGTATCGTAGCAATAGATTTCTAATGCTTCTTAAAACGCGATATCGCATCTCATTTCTATGTTTCATGGCAAGATATAATATGATTTGCGAAGTGTTATGTATTCCTCGTCTACACTTCAAATGAATGTAAATGCGACACTTCCGTGGTAGGAAATAGCGTCTGCAGATGTCTAGGTATCGTAGCGATAGTGTTCTAATGCTTCTTAAAACGCGATATCGCATCTCATTTCTATGTTTCATGGTAAGATATAATATGATTTGCGAAGTGTTGTGTATTCCTCGTCTACACTTCAAATGAATGTGAATGCGACACTTCCCCGCTAGGAAATAGCGTTTGCTGATGTCTACGTATCGTAGCAATAGATTTCTAATGCTTCTTAAAACGCGATATCGCATCTCATTTCTATGTTTCATGGTAAGATATAATTTGATTTGCGAAGTGTCATGTATTCCTCATCTACTATTCAAATGAGTGTAAATGCGTCACTTCCTAGCAAGGAAATAGCGTTTGCAGATGTCTACGTATCGTAGCTATAGATTTCTAATGCTTCTTAAAACGCGATATCGCATCTCATTTCTATGTTTCATGGTAAGATATAATATGATTTGCGAAGTGTTATGTATTCCTCGTCTACACTTGAAATGAATGTGAATGCGACACTTCTTCGCTAGGAAATAGCGTTTGCAGATGTCTACGTATCGTAGCAATAGAGTTCATAGGTTTCATAAAACGCGATATCGCATCTCATTTCTATGTTTCATGGTAAGATATAATATGATTTGCGAAGTGTTATGTATTCCTCGTCTACACTTCAAATGAATGTGAATGCGACACTTCCTCGCTAGGAAATAGCGTTTGCAGATGTCTACGAATCGTAGCAATAGATTTCTAATGCTTCTTAAAACGCGATATCGCATCTCATTTCTATGTTTCATGGTAAGATATAATATAATTTGCGAAGTGTTATGTATTCCTCCTCTACACTTCAAATGAATGTAAATGCGACACTTCCTTTCAAGGAAATAGCGTTTGCAGTTGTCTATCTTTCGTAGCAATAGCGTTCTAATGCTTCTTAAAACGAGATATCGCATCTCATTCCTATGTTTCGTGGTAAGATATAATATGATTTGCGAAGTGTTATGTATTCCTCGTCTACACATCAAATGAATGTAAATGCGACACTTCCTTGCAAGGAAATAGCGTTTGCTGATATCTACGTATCGAAGCAATAGAGTTCAAGTGCTTCTTAAGACGAGAAATTGCATCTCATGTCTATGTTTCATGATAAGATATAATATTCATTGCGAAGTGTTATGCATTCCTCGTATGCGATTCAAATGAATGTAAATGCGACACTTCCTTGCAAGGAAATAGCGTTTGCAGTTGTCTACGTATCGTAGCAATAGAGTTCTTATGATTCTTAAAACGCGATATCGCATCTCATTTCTATCTTTCATGGTAAGATATAACATGATTTGCGAAGTGTTATGTATTCCTCGTCTACACTTCAAATGAATGTAAATGCGACACTTCCTTGCAAAGAAATAGCGTTTGCAGATGTCTACGTATAGTAGCAATAGATATGTAATGCTTCTTAAAACGCGATATCGCATCTCATTTCTACGTTTCATGGTAAGATATAATATGATTTGCGAAGTGTCTTGTATTCCTCGTCTACTATTCAAATGAGTGTAAATGCGACACTTCCTAGCAAGGAGATAGCGTTTGCAGATGTCTACGTATCGTAGCCATAGATTTCAAATGCTTCTTAAAACGCGATATCGCATCTCATTTCTATGTTCCATGGTAAGATATAATATGATTTGTGAAGTGTTATGTATTCCTCGTCTACACTTCAAATGTATGTAAATGCGACACTTCCTTGCAAGGAAATAGCGTTTGCAGATGTCTACGTATCGTAGCAATAGATATGTAATGCTTCTTAAAACGCGATATCGCATCTCATTTCTATGTTTCATGGTAAGATATAATATGATTTGCGAAGTGTTATGTATTCCTCGTCTACACTTCAAATGAAAGTAAATGCGACACTTCCTTGCAAAGAAATAGCGTTTGCAGATGTCTACGTATCGTAGCAATAGATATGTAATGCTTCTTAAAACGCGATAACGCATCTCATTTCTATGTTTCATGGTAAGATATAATATGATTTGCGAAGTGTCATGTATTCCTCGTCTACACTTCAAATGAATGTAAATGCGACACTTCCTTGCTAGGAAATAGCGTCTGCAGATGTCTAGGTATCGTAGCAATAGAGTTCTAATGCTTCTTATAACGCGATATCGCATCTCATTTCTATGTTTCATGGTAAGATGTAATATGATTTGCGAAGTGTTATGTATTCCTCGTCTACACTTCCAATGAATGTAAATGCGACACTTCCTTGCAAGGACGTAGCGATTGCAGATGTCTACGTATCGAAGCAATAGGATTCTTATGATTATTAAAACGCGATATCGCATCTCATTTCTATGTTTCATGGTAAGATATAATATGATTTGCGAAGTGTCATGTATTCCTCGTCTACACTTCAAATGAATGTGAATGCGACACTTCCTCGCTAGGAAATAGCGTTTGCAGATGTCTACGTATCGTAGCAATAGAGTTCATATGATTCTTAAAACGCGATATCGCATCTCATTTCTATGTTTCATGGTAAGATATAACATGATTTGCGAAGTGTTATGTATTCCTCGTCTACACTTCAAATGAATGTGAATGCGATACTTCCTCGCTAGGAAATAGCGTATGCAGATGTCTACGTATCGTAGCAATAGCTTTCTAATGCTGCTTAAAACGCGATATCGTATCTCATTTCTATGTTTCATGGTAAGATATAATATGATTTGCGAAGTGCTACGTATTCCTCGTCTACACTTCAAATGAATGTAAATGCGACACTTCCTTGCAAAGAAATAGCGTTTGCAGATATCTACGTATCGTAGCAATAGGTATGTAATGCTTCTTAAAACGCGATATCGCATCTCATTTCTACGTTTCATGGTAAGATATAATATGATTTGCGAAGTGTCATGTATTCCTCGTCTACTATTCAAATGAGTGTAAATGCGACACTTCCTTGCAAGGAAATAGCGTTTGCAGATGTCTACGTATAGTAGCAATAGATATGTAATGCTTCTTAAAACGCGATATCGCATCTCATTTCTACGTTTCATGGTAAGATATAATATGATTTGCGAAGTGTCATGTATTCCTCGTCTACTATTCAAATGAGTGTAAATGCGACACTTCCTAGCAAGGAAATAGCGTTTGCAGATGTCTACGTATCGTAGCTATAGATTTCTAATGCTTCTTAAAACGCGATATCGCATCTCATTTCTATGTTTCATGGTAAGATATAATATGATTTGCGAAGTGTCATGTATTCCTCGTCTACACTTCACATGAATGTGAATGCGACACTTCCTCGCTAGGAAATAGCATTTGTAGATGTCTACGTATCGTAGCAATAGAGTTCATATGATTCTTAAAACGCGATATCGCATCTCATTTCTATGTTTCATGGTAAGATATAACATGATTTGCGAAGTGTCATGTATTCCTCGTCTACACTTCAAATGAATGTAAATGCGACACTTCTTTGCTAGGAAATAGCGTCTGCAGGTGTCTAGGTATCGTAGCAATAGAGTTCTAATGCTTCTCATAACGCGATATCGCATCTCATTTCTATGTTTCATGGTAAGATATAATATGATTTGTGAAGTGTTATGTATTCCTCGTCTACACTTCAAATGAATGTAAATGCGACACTTCCTTGCAAAGAAATAGCGTTTGCAGATGTCTACGTATAGTAGCAATAGATATGTAATGCTTCTTAAAACGCGATATCGCATCTCATTTCTACGTTTCATGGTAAGATATAATATGATTTGCGAAGTGTCATGTATTCCTCGTCTACTATTCAAATGAGTGTAAATGCGACACTTCCTTGCTAGGAAATAGCGTCTGCAGATGTCTAGGTATCGTAGCAATAGAGTTCTAATGCTTCTTATAACGCGATATCGCATCTCATTTCTATGTTTCATGGTAAGATGTAATATGATTTGCGAAGTGTTATGTATTCCTCGTCTACACTTCAAATGAATGTAAATGCGACACTTCCTTGCAAAGAAGTAGCGATTGCAGATGTCTACGTATCGAAGCAATAGGATTCTTATGATTATTAAAACGCGATATCGCATCTCATTTCTATGTTTCATGGTAAGATATAATATGATTTGCGAAGTGTCATGTATTCCTCGTCTACACTTCAAATGAATGTGAATGCGACACTTCCTCGCTAGGAAATAGCGTTTGCAGATGTCTACGTATCGTAGCAATAGAGTTCATATGATTCTTAAAACGCGATATCGCATCTCATTTCTATGTTTCATGGTAAGATATAACATGATTTGCGAAGTGTTATGTATTCCTCGTCTACACTTCAAATGAATGTGAATGCGATACTTCCTCGCTAGGAAATAGCGTATGCAGATGTCTACGTATCGTAGCAATAGCTTTCTAATGCTTCTTAAAACGCGATATCGCATCTCATTTCTATGTTTCATGGTAAGATATAATATGATTTGCGAAGTGCTACGTTATCCTCGTCTACACTTCAAATGAATGTAAATGCGACACTTCCTTGCAAAGAAATAGCGTTTGCAGGTATCTACGTATCGTAGCAATAGGTATGTAATGCTTCATAAAACGCGATATCGCATCTCATTTCTACGTTTCATGGTAAGATATAATATGATTTGCGAAGTGTCATGTATTCCTCGTCTACTATTCAAATGAGTGTAAATGCGACACTTCCTAGCAAGGAGATAGCGTTTGCAGATGTCTACGTATCGTAGCCATAGATTTCAAGTGCTTTTTAAAACGCGATATCGCATCTCATTTCTATGTTTCATGGTAAGATATAACATGATTTGCGAAGTGTTATGTATTCCTCGTCTACACTTCAAATGAATGTAAATGCGACACTTCCTTGCAAAGAAATAGCGTTTGCAGGTGTCTACGTATCGTAGCAATAGATATGTAATGCTTCTTAAAACGCGATATCGCATCTCATTTCTATGTTTCATGGTAAGATATAATATGGTTTGCGAAGTGTCATGTATTCCTCGTCTACACTTCAAATGAATGTGAATGCGACACTTCCTCGCTAGGAAATAGCGTTTGCAGATGTCTACGTATCGTAGCAATAGAGTTCATATGATTCTTAAAACGCGATATCGCATCTCATTTCAATGTTTCATGGTAAGATATAATATGATTTGCGAAGTGTCATGTATTCCTCGTCTACACTTCAAATGAATGTAAATGCGACACTTCCTTGCTAGGAAATAGCGTCTGCAGATGTCTAGGTATCGTAGCAATAGAGTTCTAATGCTTCTTAAAACGCGATATCGCATCTCATTTCTATGATTCATGGTAAGATATAATATGATTTGCGAAGTGTCATGTATTCCTCGTCTACACTTCAAATGAATGTGAATGCGACACTTCCTCGCTAGGAAATAGCGTTTGCAGATGTCTACGTATCGTAGCAATAGAGTTCATATGATTCTTAAAACGCGATATCGCATCTCATTTCTATGTTTCATGGTAAGATATAACATAATTTGCGAAGTGTTATGTATTCCTCGTCTACACTTCAAATGAATGTGAATGCGATACTTCCTCGCTAGGAAATAGCGTATGCAGATGTCTACGTATCGTAGCAATAGCTTTCTAATGCTTCTTAAAACGCGATATCGCATCTCATTTCTATGTTTCATGGTAAGATATAACATAATTTGCGAAGTGTTATGTATTCCTCCTCTACACTTCAAATGAATGTAAATGCGACACTTCCATGCAAGGAAATAGCGTTTGCAGTTGTTTACCTATCGTAGCAATAGTGTTCTAATGCTTCTTAAACCGAGATATCGCATCTCATCCCTATGTTTCATGGTAAGATATAATATGATTTGCGAAGTGTTATGTATTCTTCGTCTACACTTCAAATGAATGTAAATGCGACACTTCCTTGCAAGGAAATAGCGTTTGCTGATGTCTACGTATTGAAGCAATAGGGTTCAAATGCTTCTTAAAACGAGATATTGCATCACATATCTATGTTTCATGATAAGATATAATATTCATTGCGAAGTGTTACGCATTCCTCGTATGCGATTCAAATGAATGTAAATGCGACACTTCCTTGCAAGGAAATAGCGTTTGCAGTTGTCTACGTATCGTAGCAATAGAGTTCTTATGATTCTTATAACGCGATATCGCATCTCATTTCTATCTTTCATGGTAAGATATAATATGATTTGCGAAGTGTCATGTATTCCTCGTCTACTATTCAAATGAGTGTAAATGCGACACTTCCTAGCAAGGAAATAGCGTTTGCAGATGTCTACGTATCGTAGCTATAGATTTCTAATGCTTCTTAAAACGCGATATCGCATCTCATTTCTATGTTTCATTGTAAGATATAATATGATTTGCGAAGTGTTATGTATTCCTCGTCTACACTTCAAATGAATGTAAGTGCGACACTTCCTTGCTAGGAAATAGCGTCTGCAGATGTCTAGGTATCGTAGCGATAGAGTTCTAATGCTTCTTTAAACGCGATATCGCATCTCATTTCTATGTTTCATGGTAAGATATAATATGATTTGCGAAGTGTTATGTATTCCTCGTCTACTATTCAAATGAATGTAAATGCGACACTTCCTTGCAAAGAAATAGCGTTTGCAGATGTCTACGTATCGTAGCAATAGATATGTAATGCTTCTTAAAACGCTATATCGCATCTCATTTCTACGTTTCATGGTAAGATATAATATGATTTGCGAAGTGTCATGTATTCCTCGTCTTCTATTCAAATGAGTATAAATGCGTCACTTCCTAGCAAGGAAATAGCGTTTGCAGATGTCTAGGTATCGTAGCAATAGATTACTAATGCTTCTTAAAACGCGATATCGCATCTCATTTCTATGTTTCATGGTAAGGTATAATATGATTTGAGAAATGTCATGTATTCCTCGTCTACACTTCAAATGAATGTAAATGCGACACTTCCATGCTAGGAAATAGCGTCTGCAGATATCTAGGTATCATAGCAATAGAGTTCAAATGCTTCTTAAAACGAGTTATTGCATCTCATATATATGTTTCATGATAAGATATAATATTCATTGCGAAGTGTTATGCATTCCTCGTCTGCGATTCAAATGAAAGTAAATGCGACACTTCCCTGCGAGGAAATAACAATTGCAGACGTCTACGTATAGTAGCAATAGAGTTCATATGATCCTTAAAACGCGACATCGCATCTCATTTCTATGTTTCATTGTAAGATATAACATGATTTGCGAAGTGTTATGTATTCCTCGTCTACACTTCAGATGAATGTGAATGCGATACTTCCTCGCTAGGAAATAGCGTTTGCAGATGTCTACGTATCGTAGCAATAGCTTTCTAATGCTTCTTAATACGGGATATCGCATCTCATTTCTATGTTTCATGGTAAGATATAACATGATTTGCGAAGTGTTGTGTATTCCTCGTCTACACTTCAAATGAATGTGAATACGATACTTCCTCGCTAGGTAATAGCGTTTGCAGATGTCTACGTATCGTAGCAATAGCTTTCTAATGCTTCTCAAAACGCGATATCGCATCTCATTTCTATGTTTCGTGGTAAGATATAATATGATTTGCGAAGTGTTATGTATTCCTCCACTTCACTTCAAATGAATGTAAATGCGACACTTCCTTGCAAGGAAATAGCGTTTGCAGTTGTCTACCTATCGTAGCAATAGTGTTCTAATGCTTCTTAAAACGAGATATCACATCTCATTTCTATGTTTCATGGTAAGATATAATATGATTTGCGAAGTGTCATGTATTCCTCGTCTACTATTCAAATGAGTGTAAATGCGACACTTCCTAGCAAGGAAATAGCGTTTGCAGATGTCTACGTTTCGTAGCTATAGATTTCTAATGCTTCTTAAAACGCGATATCGCATCTCATTTCTATGTTTCATGGTAAGATATAATATGATTTGCGAAGTGTTATGTATTCCTCGTCTACACTTCAAATGAATGTAAATGCGACACTTCCTTGCTAGAAAATAGCGACTGCAGATGTCTAGGTATCGTAGCGATAGTGTTCTAATGCTTCTTAAAACGCGATATCGCATCTCATTTCTATGTTTCATGGTAAGATATAATATGATTTGCGAAGTGTTATGTATTCCTCCTCTACACTTCAAATGAATGTAAATGCGACATTTCCATGCAAGGAAATAGCGTTTGCAGTTGTTTACCCATCGTAGCAATAGTGTTCTAATGCTTCTTAAACCGAGATATCGCATCTCATCCCTATGTTTCATGGTAAGATATAATATGATTTGCGAAGTGTTATGTATTCTTCGTCTACACTTCAAATGAATGTAAATGCGACACTTCCTTGCAAGGAAATAGCGTTTGCTGATGTCTACGTATTGAAGCAATAGGGTTCAAATGCTTCTTAAAACGAGATATTGCATCACATATCTATGTTTCATGATAAGATATAATATTCATTGCGAAGTGTTATGCATTCCTCGTATGCGATTCAAATGAATGTAAATGCGACACTTCCTTGCAGGGAAATAGCGTTTGCAGTTGTCTACGTATCGTAGCAATAGAGTTCTTATGATTCTTAAAACGCGATATCGCATCTCATTTCTATCTTTCATGGTAAGATATAATATGATTTACGAAGTGTCATGTATTCCTCGTCTACTATTCAAATGAGTGTAAATGCGACACATCCTTGCAAGGAAATAGCGTTTGCTGATGTCTACGTATTGAAGCAATAGAGTTCTAATGCTTCTTTAAACGCGATATCGCATCTCATTTCCATGTTTCATGGTAAGATATAATATGATTTGCGAAGTGTTATGTATTCCTCGTCTACACTTCAAATGAATGTAAATGCGACACTTCTTTGCAAGGAAATAGCGTTTGCAGATGTCTGCGTATCGTAGCAATAGATTTCTAATGCTTCTTAAAACGCGATATCGCGTCTCATTTCTATGTTTCATGGCAAGATATAATATGATTTGCGTAGTGTTATGTATTCCTCCTCTACACTTCAAATGAATGTAAATGCGACACATCCTTGCAAGGAAATAGCGTTTGCAGTTGTTTACCTATCGTAGCAATAGTGTTCTAATGCTTCTTAAACCGAGATATCGCATCTCATCCCTATGTTTCATGGTAAGATATAATATGATTTGCGAAGTGTTATGTATTCTTCGTCTACACTTCAAATGAATGTAAATGCGACACTTCCTTGCTAGGAAATAGCGTCTGCAGATGTCTAGGTATCGTAGCAATAGAGTTCAAATGCTTCTGAAAACGAGATATTGCATCTCATATCTATGTTTCATGATAAGATATAATATTCATTGCGAAGTGTTATGCATTCCTCGTATACGATTCAAATGAATGTAAATGCGACACTTCCTTGCAAGGAAATAGCGTTTGCAGATGTCTACGTATTGAAGCAACAGAGTTCAAATGCTTCTTAAAACGAGATATCGCGTCTCATTTCTATGTTTCATGATAAGATATAATATTCATTGCGAAGTGTTATGCATTCCTCGTATGCGATTCAAATGAATGTAAATGCGACACTTCCTTGCAAGGAAAGAGCGTTTTCAGTTGTCTACGTATCGTAGCAATAGAGTTCTTATGATTCTTAAAACGCGATATCGCATCTCATTTCTATGTTTCATTGTAAGATATAATATGATTTGCGAAGTGCTACGTATTCCTCGTCTACACTTCAAATGAATGTAAATGCGACACTTCCTTGCAAAGAAGTAGCGTTTGCAGATATCTACGTATCGTAGCAATAGGTATGTAATGCTTCATAAAACGCGATATCGCATCTCATTTCTACGTTTCATGGTAAGATATAATATGATTTGCGAAGTGTCATGTATTCCTCGTCTACTATTCAAATGAGTGTAAATGCGACACTTCCTAGCAAGGAGATAGCGTTTGCAGATGTCTACGTATCGTAGCCATAGATTTCAAATGCTTCTTAAAACGCGATATCGCATCTCATTTCTATGTTTCATGGTAAGATATAACATGATTTGCGAAGTGTTATGTATTCCTCGCCTACAGTTCAAATGAATGTAAATGCGACACTTCCTTGCAAAGAAATAGCGTTTGCAGATATCTACGTATCGTAGCAATAGGTATGTAATGCTTCATAAAACGCGATATCGCATCTCATTTCTACGTTTCATGGTAAGATATAATATGATTTGCGAAGTGTCATGTATTCCTCGTCTACTATTCAAATGAGTGTAAATGCGACACTTCCTAGCAAGGAGATAGCGTTTGCAGATGTCTACGTATCGTAGCCATAGATTTCAAATGCTTCTTAAATCGCGATATCGCATCTCATTTCTATGTTTCATGGTAAGATATAACATGATTTGCGAAGTGTTATGTATTCCTCGCCTACACTTCAAATGAATGTAAATGCGACACTTCCTTGCAAAGAAATAGCTTTTGCAGATGTCTACGTATAGTAGCAATAGATATGTAATGCTTCTTAAAACGCGATATCGCATCTCATTTCTACGTTTCATGGTAAGATATAATATGATTTGCGAAGTGTCATGTATTCCTCGTCTACTATTCAAATGAGTGTAAATGCGACACTTCCTAGCAAGGAAATAGCGTTTGCAGATGTCTACGTATCGTAGCAATAGATTTCTAATGCTTCTTAAAACGCGATATCGCATCTCATTTCTATGTTTCATGGTAAGATATAATATGATTGCGAAGTGTCATGTATTCCTCGTCTACACTTCAAATGAATGTGAATGCGACACTTCCTCGCTAGGAAATAGCGTTTGTAGATGTCTACGTATCGTAGCAATAGAGTTCATATGATTCTTAAAACGCGATATCGCATCTCATTTCTATGTTTCATGGTAAGATATAACATGATTTGCGAAGTCTTATGTATTCCTCGTCTACACTTCAAATGAATGTGAATGCGATACTTCCTCACTAGAAAATAGCGTTTGCAGATGTCTACGTATCGTAGCAATAGCTTTCTAATGCTTCTTAAAACGCGATATCGCATCACATTTCTATGTTTCATGGAAAGATATAATATGATTTGCGAAGTGTTATGCATTCGTCGTCTACGATTCAAATGAATGTAAATGCGACACTTCCTTGCAAGGAAATAGCGTTTGCAGATGTCTACGTATCGTAGCAATAGAGTTCTTATGATCCTTAAAACGCGATATCGCATCTCATTTCTATGTTTCATGGTAAGATATAATATGATTTGCGAAGTGTCATGTATTCCTCGTCTACACTTCAAATGAATGTGAATGCGACACTTCCTCGCTAGGAAATAGCGTTTGCAGATGTCTAGGTATCGTAGCAAAAGAGTTCATATGATTCTTAAAACGCGATATCGCATCTCATTTCTATGTTTCATGGTAAGGTGTAATATGATTTGCGAAGTGTTATGTATTCCACGTCTACACTTCAAATGGATGTAAATGCGACACTTCCTAGCAAGGAAGTAGCGATTGCAGATGTCTACGTATCGAAGCAATAGAGTTCTTATGATTCTTAAAACGCGATATCGCATCTCATTTCTATGTTTCATGGTAAGATATAATATGATTTGCGAAGTGTCATGTATTCCTCGTCTACACTTCAAATGAATGTGAATGCGACACTTCCTCGCTAGGAAATAGCGTTTGCAGATGTCTACGTATCGTAGCAATAGAGTTCATATGATTCTTAAAACGCGATATCGCATCTCATTTCTATGTTTCATGGTAAGGTGTAATATGATTTGCGAAGTGTTATGTATTCCACGTCTACACTTCAAATGGATGTAAATGCGACACTTCCTAGCAAGGAAGTAGCGATTGCAGATGTCTACGTATCGAAGCAATAGAGTTCTTATGATTCTTAAAACGCGATATCGCATCTCATTTCTATGTTTCATGGTAAGATATAATATGATTTGCGAAGTGTCATGTATTCCTCGTCTACACTTCAAATGAATGTGAATGCGACACTTCCTCGCTAGGAAATAGCGTTTGCAGATGTCTACGTATCGTAGCAATAGAGTTCATATGATTCTTAAAACGCGATATCGCATCTCATTTCAATGTTTCATGGTAAGATATAACATGATTTGCGAAGTGTTATGTATTCCTCGTCTACACTTCAAATGAATATGAATGCGATACTTCCTCGCTAGGAAATAGCGTATGCAGATGTCTACGTATCGTAGCATTAGCTTTCTAATGCTTCTTAAAACGCGATATCGCATCACATTTCTATGTTTCATGGTAAGATATAGTATGATTTGCGAAGTGTTATGTATTCCTCGTCTACACTTCAAATGAATGTAAATGCGACACTTCCTTGCAAGGAAATAGCGTTTGCAGTTGTCTACCTATCGTAGCAATAGTGTTCTAATGCTTCTTAAAACGAGATATCGCGTCTCATTTCTATGTTTCATGGTAAGATATAATATGATTTGCGAAGTGTTATGTATTCCTCGTCTACACATCAAATGAATGTAAATGCGACACTTCCTTGCAAGGAAATAGCGTTTGCTGATGTCTACGTATCGAAGCAATAGAGTTCAAATGCTTCTTAAAACGAGATATTGCATCTCATATCTATGTTTCATGATAAGATATAATATTCATTTTTGAAGTCTTATGCATTCCTCGTATGCGATTCAAATGAATGTAAATGCAACACTTCCTTGCAAGGAAATAGCGTTTGCAGTTGTCTACGTATCGTAGCAATAGATATGTAATGCTTCTTAAACGCGATATCGCATCTCATTTCTATGTTTCATGGTAAGATATAGTATGATTTGCGAAGTGTTATGTATTCCTCGTCTACACTTCAAATGAATGTAAATGCGACACTTCCTTGCAAGGAAATAGCGTTTGCAGTTGTCTACCTATCGTAGCAATAGTGTTCTAATGCTTCTTAAAACGAGATATCGCATCTCATTTCTATGTTTCATGGTAAGATATAATATGATTTGCGAAGTGTTATGTATTCCTCGTCTACACTTCAAATGAATGTAAATGCGACACGTCCTTGCAAGGAAATAGCGTTTGCAGATG
The DNA here is from genome assembly GCF_050948175.1 of Xylocopa sonorina. Classification (NCBI taxonomy): domain Eukaryota; kingdom Metazoa; phylum Arthropoda; class Insecta; order Hymenoptera; family Apidae; genus Xylocopa; species Xylocopa sonorina. Next base: position 421,574 of record NW_027490234.1, read on the forward strand.
TCTACGTATCGTAGCAATAGATATGTAATGCTTCTTAAAACGCGATATCGCATCTCATTTCTATGTTTCATGGTAAGATATAATATGATTTGCGAAGTGTTATGTATTCCTCGTATACACTTCAAATGAATGTAAATGCGACACTTCCTTGCAAAGAAATAGCGTTTGCAGATGTCTACGTATCGTAGCAATAGATATGTAATGCTTCTTAAAACGCGATAACGCATCTCATTTCTATGTTTCATGGTAAGATATAATATGATTTGCGAAGTGTCATGTATTCCTCGTCTACACTTCAAATGAATGTAAATGCGACACTTCCTTGCTAGGAAATAGCGTCTGCAGATGTCTAGGTATCGTAGCAATACAGTTCTAATGCTTCTCATAACGCGATATCGCATCTCATTTCTATGTTTCATGGTAAGATATAATATGATTTGTGAAGTGTTATGTATTCCTCGTCTACACTTCAAATGAATGTAAATGCGACACTTCCTTGCAAAGAAATAACGTTTGCAGATGTCTACGTATAGTAGCAAAAAAAATGTAATGCTTCTTAAAACGCGATATCGCATCTCATTTCTACGTTTCATGGGAAGATATAATATGATTTGCGAAGTGTCATGTATTCCTCGTCTACTATTCAAATGAGTGTAAATGCGACACTTCCTAGCAAGGAAATAGCGTTTGCAGATGTCTACGTATCGTAGCTATAGATTTCTAATTCTTCTTAAAACGCGATATCGCATATCATTTCTATGTTTCATGGTAAGATATAATATGATTTGCGAAGTGTCATGTATTCCTCGTCTACACTTCAAATGAATGTGAATGCGACACTTCCTCGCTAGGAAATAGCGTTTGTAGATGTCTACGTATCGTAGCAATAGAGTTCATATTATTCTTAAAACGCGATATCGCATCTCATTTCTATGTTTCATGGTAAGATATAACATGATTTGCGAAGTGTCATGTATTCCTCGTCTACACTTCAAATGAATGTAAATGCGACACTTCCTTGCAAGGAAATAGCGTTTGCAGTTGTCTACGTATCGTAGCAATAGAGTTCTTATGATTCTTAAAACGCGATATCGCATCTCATTTCTATGTTTCATGGTAAGATATAATATGATTTGTGAAGTGTTATGTATTCCTCGTCTACACTTCAAATGAATGTAAATGCGACACTTCCTTGCAAGGAAATAGCGTTTGCAGATGTCTAGGTATCGTAGCAATACAGTTCTAATGCTTCTTATAACGCGATATCGCATCTCATTTCTATGTTTCTTGGTAAGGTGTAATATGATTTGCGAAGTGTTATGTATTCCACGTCTACACTTCAAATGGATGTAAATGCGACACTTCCTTGCAAGGAAGTAGCGATTGCAGATGTCTACGTATCGAAGCAATAGAGTTCTTATGATTCTTAAAACGCGATATCGCATCTCATTTCTATGTTTCATGGTAAGATATAATATGATTTGCGAAGTGTTATGTATTCCTTGTCTGCACTTCAAATGAATGTAAATGAGACAATTCCTTGCAAGGAAATAGCGTTTGCAGATGTCTACGTATTGTAGCAATAGATTTCTAATGATTCTTAAAACGCGATATCGCATCTCATTTCTATGTTTCATGGTAAGATATAATATGATTTGCGAAGTGTTATGTATTCCTCGTCTACACATCAAATGAATGTAAATTCGACACTTCCTTGCTAGGAAATAGCGTCTGCAGATGTCTAGGTATCGTAGCGATAGAGTTCTTATGATTCTTAAAACGCGATATCGCATCTCATTTCTATGTTTCATGGTAAGATATAATATGTTTTGCGAAGTGTTATGTATTCCTCGTCTACACATCAAATGAATGTAAATTCGACACTTCCTTGCTAGGAAATAGCGTCTGCAGATGTCTAGGTATCGTAGCGATAGAGTACTAATGCTTCTTAAAACGCGATATCGCATCTCATTTCTATGTTTCATGGTAAGATGTAATATGATTTGCGAAGTGTAATGCATTCCTCGTCTACGATTCAAATGAATGTAAATGCGACACTTCCTTGCAAGGAAGTAGTGATTGCAGATGTCTACGTATCGAAGCACTAGGATTCTTATGATTATTAAAACGCGATATCGCATCTCATTTCTATGTTTCATGGTAAGATATAATATGATTTGCGAAGTGTCATGTATTCCTCGTCTACACTTCAAATGAATGTGAATGCGACACTTCCTCGCTAGGAAATAGCGTTTGCAGATGTCTACGTATCGTAGCAATAGCTTTCTAATGCTTCTTAAAACGCGATATCGCATCTCATTTCTATGTTTCATGGTAAGATATAATATGATTTGCGAAGTGCTACGTATTCCTCGTCTACACTTCAAATGAATGTAAATGCGACACTTCCTTGCAAAGAAATAGCGTTTGCAGATATGTACGTATCGTAGCAATAGGTATGTAATGCTTCATAAAACGCGATATCGCATCTCATTTCTACGTTTCATGGTAAGATATAACATGATTTGCGAAGTGTCATGTATTCCTCGTCTACACTTCAAATGAATGTAAATGCGACACTTCCTCGCTAGGAAATAGCGTTTGCAGATGTCTACGAATCGTAGCAATAGATTTCTAATGCTTCTTAAAACGCGATATCGCATCTCATTTCTATGTTTCATGATAAGATATAATATGATTTGCGAAGTGTCATGTATTCCTCGTCTACACTTCAAATGAATGTAAATGCAACACTTCCTTGCAAGGAAATAGCGTTTGCAGATGTTTACCTATCAAAGCAATAGAGTTCTAATGCTTCTTAAAACGCGATATCGCATCTCATTTCTATGTTTCATGGTAAGATATAATATGATTTGCGAAGTGTTATGTATTCCTTGTCTGCACTTCAAATGAATGTAAATGAGACACTTCCTTGCAAGGAAATAGCGTTTGCAGATGTCTACGTATCGTAGCAATAGATTTCTAATGATTCTTAAAACGCGATATCGCATCTCATTTCTATGTTTCATGGTAAGATATAATATGATTTGCGAAGTGTCATGTATTCCTCGTCTACACTTCAAATGAATGTGAATGCGACACTTCCTCGCTAGGAAATAGCGTTTGTAGATGTCTACGTATCGTAGCAATAGAGTTCATATTATTCTTAAAACGCGATATCGCATCTCATTTCTATGTTTCATGGTAAGATATAACATGATTTGCGAAGTGTCATGTATTCCTCGTCTACACTTCAAATGAATGTAAATGCGACACTTCCTTGCAAGGAAATAGCGTTTGCAGTTGTCTACGTATCGTAGCAATAGAGTTCTTATGATTCTTAAAACGCGATATCGCATCTCATTTCTATGTTTCATGGTAAGATATAATATGATTTGCGAAGTGTTATGTATTCCTCGTCTACACTTCAAATGAATGTAAATGCGACACTTCCTTGCAAAGAAATAGCGTTTGCAGATGTCTACGTAACGTAATATATGTAAATAGATATGTAATGCTTCTTAAAACGCGATAACGCATCTCATTTCTATGTTTCATGGTAAGATATAATATGATTTGCGAAGTGTCATGTATTCCTCGTCTACACTTCAAATGAATGTAAATGCGACACTTCCTTGCAAAGAAATAGCGTTTGCAGATGTCTACGTATCGTTGCAATAGATATGTAATGCTTCTTAAAACGCGATATCGCATCTCATTTCTATGTTTCATGGTAAGATATAATATGATTTGCGAAGTGTCATGTATTCCTCGTCTACACTTCAAATGAATGTAAATGCGACACTTCCTTGCTAGGAAATAGCGTCTGCAGATGTCTAGGTATCGTAGCAATAGAGTTCTAATGCTTCTTATAACGAGATATCGCATCTCATTTCTATGTGTCATGGTAAGATGTAATATGATTTGCGAAGTGTTATGTATTCCTCGTCTACACTTCAAATGAATGTAAATGCGACACTTCCTTGCAAGGAAGTAGTGATTGCAGATGTCTACGTATCGAAGCACTAGGATTCTTATGATTATTAAAACGCGATATCGCATCTCATTTCTATGTTTCATGGTAAGATATAATATGATTTGCGAAGTGTCATGTATTCCTCGTCTACACTTCAAATGAATGTGAATGCGACACTTCCTCGCTAGGAAATAGCGTTTGCAGATGTCTACGTATCGTAGCAATAGCTTTCTAATGCTTCTTAAAACGCGATATCGCATCTCATTTCTATGTTTCATGGTAAGATATAATACGATTTGCGAAGTGCTACGTATTCCTCGTCTACACTTCAAATGAATGTAAATGCGACACTTCCTTGCAAAGAAATAGCGTTTGCAGATATCTACGTATCGTAGCAATAGGTATGTAATGCTTCATAAAACGCGATATCGCATCTCATTTCTACGTTTCATGGTAAGATATAACATGATTTGCGAAGTGTCATGTATTCCTCGTCTACACTTCAAATGAATGTAAATGCGACACTTCCTCGCTAGGAAATAGCGTTTGCAGATGTCTACGTATCGTAGCAATAGATTTCTAATGCTTCTTAAAACGCGATATCGCATCTCATTTCTATGTTTCATGGTAAGATATAATATGATTTGCGAAGTGTCATGTATTCCTCGTCTACACTTCAAATGAATGTAAATGCAACACTTCCTTGCAAGGAAATAGCGTTTGCAGATGTTTACCTATCAAAGCAATAGAGTTCTAATGCTTCTTAAAACGCGATATCGCATCTCATTTCTATGTTTCATGGTAAGATATAATATGATTTGCGAAGTGTTATGTATTCCTTGTCTGCACTTCAAATGAATGTAAATGAGACACTTCCTTGCTAGGAAATAGCGTCTGCAGATGTCTAGGTATCGTAGCAATAGAGTTCTAATACTTCTTAAAACGCGATATCGCATCTCATTTCTATGTTTCATGGTAAGATGTAATATGATTTGCGAAGAGTTATGTATTCCTCGTCTACGCTTCAAATGAATGTAAATGCGACACTTCCTTGCAAGGAAGTAGCGATTGCAGATGTCTACGTATCGAAGCAATAGAGTTCAAATGCTTCTTAAAACGAGATATTGCATCTCATATCTATGTTTCATGATAAGATATAATATACATTGCGAAGTGTTATGCATGCCTCGTCTACGATTCAAATGAATGTAAATGCGACACTTCCTTGCAAGGAAATAGCGTTTGCAGATGTCTACGTTTCGTAACAATAGAGTTCTTATGATTCTTATAACGCGATATCGCATCTCATTTCTATGTTTCATGGTAAGATATAATATGATTTGCGAAGTGTCATGTATTCCTCGTCTACACTTCAAATGAATGTAAATGCGACACTTCCTTGAAAGGAAATAGCGTTTGCAGATGTCTACGTATCGTAGCAATAGCTTTCTAATGCTTCTTAAAACGCGATATCGCATCTCATTTCTATGTTTCATGGTAAGATGTAATATGATTTTCGAAGTGTTATGTATTCCTCGTCTACACTTCAAATGAATGTGAATGCGACACTTCCTCGCTAGGAAATAGCGTTTGCAGATGTCTACGTATCGTAGCAATAGAGTTCTTATTATTCTTAAAACGCGATATCGCATCTCATTTCTATGTTTCATGGTAAGATATAATATGATTTGCGAAGTGTCATGTATTCCTCGTCTACACTTCAAATGAATGTGAATGCGGCACTTCCTCGCTAGGAAATAGCGTTTGCAGATGTCTACGTATCATAGCAATAGAGTTCATATGATTCTTAAAACGCGATATCGCATCTCATTTCTATGTTTCATGGTAAGATATAATATGATTTGCGAAGTGTCATGTATTCCTCGTCTACACTTCAAATGAATGTAAATGCGACACTTCCTTGCTAGGAAATAGCGTCTGCAGATGTCTAGGTATCGTAGCAATAGAGTTCTAATACTTCTTAAAACGCGATATCGCATCTCATTTCTATGTTTCATGGTAAGATGTAATATGATTTGCGAAGAGTTATGTATTCCTCGTCTACGCTTCAAATGAATGTAAATGCGACACTTCCTTGCAAGGAAGTAGCGATTGCAGATGTCTACGTATCGAAGCAATAGAGTTCAAATGCTTCTTAAAACGAGATATTGCATCTCATATCTATGTTTCATGATAAGATATAATATACATTGCGAAGTGTTATGCATTCCTCGTCTACGATTCAAATGAATGTAAATGCGACACTTCCTTGCAAGGAAATAGCGTTTGCAGATGTCTACGTTTCGTAGCAATAGAGTTCTTATGATTCTTATAACGCGATATCGCATCTCATTTCTATGTTTCATGGTAAGATATAATATGATTTGCGAAGTGTCATGTATTCCTCGTCTACACTTCAAATGAATGTAAATGCGACACTTCCTTGAAAGGAAATAGCGTTTGCAGATGTCTACGTATCGTAGCAATAGCTTTCTAATGCTTCTTAAAACGCGATATCGCATCTCATTTCTATGTTTCATGGTAAGATGTGATATGATTTTCGAAGTGTTATGTATTCCTCGTCTACACTTCAAATGAATGTGAATGCGACACTTCCTCGCTAGGAAATAGCGTTTGCAGATGTCTACGTTTCATAGCAATAGAGTTCAGATGATTCTTAAAACGCGATATCGCATCTCATTTCTATGTTTCATGGTAAGATATAACATGATTTGCGAAGTGTCATGTGTTCCTCGTCTACACTTCAAATGAATGTAAATCCGACACTTCCTTGCTAGGAAATAGCGTCTGCAGATGTCTAGGTATCGTAGCAATAGAGTTCAAACGCTTCTTAAAACTAGATATTGCATCTCATATCTATGTCTCATGATAAGGTATAATATTCATTGCGAAGTGTTATGCATTCCTCGTCTACGATTCAAATGAATGTAAATGCGACACTTCCTTGCAAGGAAATAGCGTTTGCAGATGTCTACGTATCGTAGCAATAGAGTTCTTATGATTCTTAAAACGCGATATCGCATCTCATTTCTATGTTTCATGGTAAGATATAATATGATTTGCGCAGTGTCATGTGTTCCTCGTCTACACTTCAAATGAATGTAAATCCGACACTTCCTTGCTAGGAAATAGCGTCTGCAGATGTCTAGGTATCGTAGCAATAGAGTTCAAACGCTTCTTAAAACTAGATATTGCATCTCATATCTATGTCTCATGATAAGGTATAATATTCATTGCGAAGTGTTATGCATTCCTCGTCTACGATTCAAATGAATGTAAATGCGACACTTCCTTGCAAGGAAATAGCGTTTGCAGATGTCTACGTATCGTAGCAATAGCTTTCTAATGCTTCTTAAGACGCGATATCGCATCTCATTTCTATGTTTCCTGGTAAGATATAATATGATTTGCGAAGTGTCATGTATTCCTCGTCTACGATTCAAATGAATGTAAATGCGACACTTCCTTGCAAGGAAATAGCGTTTGCAGATGTCTACGTATCGTAGCAATAGAGTTCTAATGCTTCTTAAAACGCGATATCGCATCTCATTTCTATGTTTCATGGTAAGATGTAATATGATTTTCGAAGTGTTATGTATTCCTCGTCTACACTTCAAATGAATGTGAATGCGACACTTCCTCGCTAGGAAATAGCGTTTGCAGATGTCTACGTTTCATAGCAATAGAGTTCAGATGATTCTTAAAACGCGATATCGCATCTCATTTCTATGTTTCATGGTAAGATATAACATGATTTGCGAAGTGTTATGTATTCCTCGTCTACACTTGAAATGAATGTGAATGCGATACCTCCTCGCTAGGAAATAGCGTTTGCAGATGTCTACGTATCGTAGCAATAGAGTTCAAATGCTTCTTAAAACGAGATATTGCATCTCATATCTATGTTTCATGATAAGATATAATATACATTGCGAAGTGTTATACATTCCTCGTCTACGATTCAAATGAATGTCAATGCGACACTTCCTTGCAAGGAAATAGCGTTTGCAGATGTCTACGTATGGTAGCAATAGAGTTCAGATGATTCTTAAAACGCGATATCGCATCTCATTTCTATGTTTCATGGTAAGATATAACATGATTTGCGAAGTGTTATGTATTCCTCGTCTACACTTCAAATGAATGTGAATGCGATACTTCCTCGCTTGGAAATAGCGTTTGCAGATTTCTACGTATCGTAGCAATAGCTTTCTAATGCTTCTTAAAACGCGATATCGCATCTCATTTCTATGTTTCATGGTAAGATATAATATGATTTGCGAAGTGTCATGTATTCCTCGTCTACACTTCAAATCAATGTGAATGCGATACTTCCTCGCTTGGAAATAGCGTTTGCAGATGTCTACGTATCGTAGCAATAGCTTTCTAATGCTTCTTAAAACGCGATATCGCATCTCATTTCTATGTTTCATGGTAAGATATAGTATGATTTGCGAAGTGTCATGTATTCCTCGTTTACACTTCAAATGAATGTAAATGCGATACCTCCTCGCTAGGAAATAGCGTTTGCAGATGTCTACGTATCGTAGCAATAGAGTTCAAATGCTTCTTAAAACGAGATATTGCATCTCATATCTATGTTTCATGATAAGATATAATATACATTGCGAAGTGTTATACATTCCTCGTCTACGATTCAAATGAATGTCAATGCGACACTTCCTTGCAAGGAAATAGCGTTTGCAGATGTCTACGTATGGTAGCAATAGAGTTCAGATGATTCTTAAAACGCGATATCGCATCTCATTTCTATGTTTCATGGTAAGATATAACATGATTTGCGAAGTGTTATGTATTCCTCGTCTACACTTCAAATGAATGTGAATGCGATACTTCCTCGCTTGGAAATAGCGTTTGCAGATTTCTACGTATCGTAGCAATAGCTTTCTAATGCTTCTTAAAACGCGATATCGCATCTCATTTCTATGTTTCATGGTAAGATATAATATGATTTGCGCAGTGTCATGTATTCCTCGTCTACACTTCAAATGAATGTGAATGCGACCCTTCCTCGCTAGGAAATAGCGTTTGCAGATGTCTACGTATCGTAGCAATAGAGTTCATATGATTCTTAGAACGCGATATCGCATCTCATTTCTATGTTTCATGGTAAGATATAACATGATTTGCGAAGTGTTATGTATTCCTCGTCTACACTTCAAATGAATGTGAATGCGATACTTCCTCGCTAGGAAATAGCGTTTGCAGATGTCTACGTATCGTAGCAATAGCTTTCTAATGCTTCTTAAGACGCGATATCGTATCTCATTTCTATGATTCCTGGTAAGATATAATATGATTTGCGAAGTGTCATGTATTCCTCGTCTACGATTCAAATGAATGTAAATGCGACACTTCCTTGCAAGGAAATAGCGTTTGCAGATGTCTACGTATCGTAGCAATAGAGTTCTAATGCTTCTTAAAACGCGATATCGCATCTCATTTCTATGTTTCATGGTAAGATGTAATATGATTTGCGAAGTGTTTTGTATTCCTCGTCTACACTTCAAATGAATGTAAATGCGACACTTCCTTGCAAGGAAGTAGCGATTGCAGATGTCTACGTATCGAAGCAATAGAGTTCAAATGCTTCTTAAAACGAGATATTGCATCTCATACCTATGTTTCATGATAAGATATAATATACATTGCGAAGTGTTATGCATTCCTCGACTACGATTCAAGTGAATGTAAATGCGACACTTCCTTGCAAGGAAATAGCGTTTGCAGATGTCTACGTATCGTAGCAATAGAGTTCTTATGATTCTTAAAACGCGATATCGCATCTCATTTCTATGTTTCATGGTAAGATATAATATGATTTGCGCAGTGTCATGTGTTCCTCGTCTACACTTCAAATGAATGTAAATCCGACACTTCCTTGCTAGGAAATAGCGTCTGCAGATGTCTAGGTATCGTAGCAATAGTGTTCAAACGCTTCTTAAAACTAGATATTGCATCTCATATCTATGTCTCATGATAAGGTATAATATTCATTGCGAAGTGTTATGCATTCCTCGTCTACGATTCAAATGAATGTAAATGCGACACTTCCTTGCAAGGAAATAGCGTTTGCAGATGTCTACGTATCGTAGCAATAGCTTTCTAATGCTTCTTAAGACGCGATATCGCATCTCATTTCTATGTTTCCTGGTAAGATATAATATGATTTGCGAAGTGTCATGTATTCCTCGTCTACGATTCAAATGAATGTAAATGCGACACTTCCTTGCAAGGAAATAGCGTTTGCAGATGTCTACGTATCGTAGCAATAGAGTTCTAATGCTTCTTAAAACGCGATATCGCATCTCATTTCTATGTTTCATGGTAAGATGTAATATGATTTTCGAAGTGTTATGTATTCCTCGTCTACACTTCAAATGAATGTGAATGCGACACTTCCTCGCTAGGAAATAGCGTTTGCAGATGTCTACGTTTCATAGCAATAGAGTTCAGATGATTCTTAAAACGCGATATCGCATCTCATTTCTATGTTTCATGGTAAGATATAACATGATTTGCGAAGTGTTATGTATTCCTCGTCTACACTTGAAATGAATGTGAATGCGATACCTCCTCGTTAGGAAATAGCGTTTGCAGATGTCTACGTATCGTAGCAATAGAGTTCAAATGCTTCTTAAAACGAGATATTGCATCTCATATCTATGTTTCATGATAAGATATAATATACATTGCGAAGTGTTATACATTCCTCGTCTACGATTCAAATGAATGTCAATGCGACACTTCCTTGCAAGGAAATAGCGTTTGCAGATGTCTACGTATGGTAGCAATAGAGTTCAGATGATTCTTAAAACGCGATATCGCATCTCATTTCTATGTTTCATGGTAAGATATAACATGATTTGCGAAGTGTTATGTATTCCTCGTCTACACTTCAAATGAATGTGAATGCGATACTTCCTCGCTTGGAAATAGCGTTTGCAGATGTCTACGTATCGTAGCAATAGCTTTCTAATGCTTCTTAAAACGCGATATCGCATCTCATTTCTATGTTTCATGGTAAGATATAGTATGATTTGCGAAGTGTCATGTATTCCTCGTTTACACTTCAAATGAATGTAAATGCGACACTTCCTCGCTAGGAAATAGCGTTTGCAGATGTCTACGTATCGTAGCAATAGAGTTCATATGATTCTTGAAACGCGATATCGCATCTCATATCTATGTTTCATGGTAAGATATAATATGATTTGCGAAGTGTTATGTATTCCTCGTCTACACTTCAAAGGAATGTGAATGCGACACTTCCTCGCTAGGAAATAGCGTTTGCAGATGTCTACGTATCGTAGCAATAGATTTCTAATGCTTCTTAAAACGCGATATCGCATCTCATTTCTATGTTTCATGGTAAGATATAATATGATTTGCGAAGTGTTATGTATTCCTCGTCTACACTTCAAAGGAATGTGAATGCGACACTTCCTCGCTAGGAAATAGCGTTTGCAGATGTCTACGTATCGTAGCAATAGCTTTCTAATGCTTCTTAAAACGCGATATCGCATATCATTTCTATGTTTCATGGTAAGATATAACATGATTTGCGTAGTGTTATGTATTCCTCGTCTACACTTGTAATGAATGTGAATGCGATACTTACTCGCTAGGAAATAGCGTTTGCAGATGTCTACGTATCGTAGCAATAGCTTTCTAATGCTTCTTAAAACGCGATATCGCGTCTCATTTCTATGTTTCATGGTAAGATATAATATGATTTGCGAAGTGTTATGTATTCCTCGTCTACACTTCAAATGAATGTAAATGCGACACTTCCGTGCTAGGAAATAGCGTCTGCAGATGTCTAGGTATCGTAGCGATAGAGTTCTAATGCTTCTTTAAACGCGATATCGCATCTCATTTCCATGTTTCATGGTAAGATATAATATGATTTGCGAAGTGTTATGTATTCCTCGTCTACACTTCAAATGAATGTAAATGCGACTCTTCTTTGCAAGGAAATAGCGTTTGCAGATGTCTACCTATCGTAGCAATTGAGTTCTAGTGATCCTTAAAACGCGATATCTCATCTCATTTCTATGTTTCATGGTAAGGTATAATATGATTTGCGAAGTGTCATGTATTCCTCGTCTACACATCAAACGAATGTAAATGCGACACTTACTTGCTAGGAAATAGCGTCTGCAGATATCTAGGTATCGTAGCAATAGAGTTCATAGGATTTTTAAAACGCGATATCGCATCTCATTTCTATGTTTCATGGTAAGATATAACATGGGTTGCGAAGTGTTATGTATTCCTCGTCTACACTTCAAATGAATGAGAATGCGACACTTCCTTGCTAGGAAGTAGCGATTGCAGATGTCTAAGTATCGAAGCAATAGAGTTCAAATGCTTCTTAAAACGAGATATTGCATCTCATATCTATGTTTCATGATAAGATATAATATGATTTGCGAAGTGTTATGTATTCCTCGTCTACACTTCAAATGAATGTAAACGCGACACTTCCGTGCTAGGAAATAGCGTCTGCAGATGTCTAAGTATCGAAGCAATAGAGTTCAAATGCTTCTTAAAACGAGATATTGCATCTCATATCTATGTTTCATGATAAGATATAATATTCATTGCGAAGTGTTATGCATTCCTCGTATGCGATTCAAATGAATGTAAATGCGACACTTCCTTGAAAGGAAATAGCGTTTGCAGTTGTCTACGTATCGTAGCAATAGAGTTCTTATGATTCTTAAAACGCGATATCGCATCTCATTTCTATCTTTCATGGTAAGATATAATATGATTTGCGAAGTGTTATGTATTCCTCGTCTACACTTCAAATGAATGTGAATGCGACACTTCCTCGCTAGGAAATAGCGTTTGCAGATGTCTACGTATCGTAGCAATAGATTTCTAATGCTTCTTAAAACGCGATATCGCATCTCATTTCTATGTTTCATGGCAAGATATAATATGATTTGCGAAGTGTTATGTATTCCTCGTCTACACTTCAAATGAATGTAAATGCGACACTTCCGTGGTAGGAAATAGCGTCTGCAGATGTCTAGGTATCGTAGCGATAGTGTTCTAATGCTTCTTAAAACGCGATATCGCATCTCATTTCTATGTTTCATGGTAAGATATAATATGATTTGCGAAGTGTTGTGTATTCCTCGTCTACACTTCAAATGAATGTGAATGCGACACTTCCCCGCTAGGAAATAGCGTTTGCTGATGTCTACGTATCGTAGCAATAGATTTCTAATGCTTCTTAAAACGCGATATCGCATCTCATTTCTATGTTTCATGGTAAGATATAATTTGATTTGCGAAGTGTCATGTATTCCTCATCTACTATTCAAATGAGTGTAAATGCGTCACTTCCTAGCAAGGAAATAGCGTTTGCAGATGTCTACGTATCGTAGCTATAGATTTCTAATGCTTCTTAAAACGCGATATCGCATCTCATTTCTATGTTTCATGGTAAGATATAATATGATTTGCGAAGTGTTATGTATTCCTCGTCTACACTTGAAATGAATGTGAATGCGACACTTCTTCGCTAGGAAATAGCGTTTGCAGATGTCTACGTATCGTAGCAATAGAGTTCATAGGTTTCATAAAACGCGATATCGCATCTCATTTCTATGTTTCATGGTAAGATATAATATGATTTGCGAAGTGTTATGTATTCCTCGTCTACACTTCAAGTGAATGTGAATGCGACACTTCCTCGCTAGGAAATAGCGTTTGCAGATGTCTACGAATCGTAGCAATAGATTTCTAATGCTTCTTAAAACGCGATATCGCATCTCATTTCTATGTTTCATGGTAAGATATAATATAATTTGCGAAGTGTTATGTATTCCTCCTCTACACTTCAAATGAATGTAAATGCGACACTTCCTTTCAAGGAAATAGCGTTTGCAGTTGTCTATCTTTCGTAGCAATAGCGTTCTAATGCTTCTTAAAACGAGATATCGCATCTCATTCCTATGTTTCGTGGTAAGATATAATATGATTTGCGAAGTGTTATGTATTCCTCGTCTACACATCAAATGAATGTAAATGCGACACTTCCTTGCAAGGAAATAGCGTTTGCTGATATCTACGTATCGAAGCAATAGAGTTCAAGTGCTTCTTAAGACGAGAAAATGCATCTCATGTCTATGTTTCATGATAAGATATAATATTCATTGCGAAGTGTTATGCATTCCTCGTATGCGATTCAAATGAATGTAAATGCGACACTTCCTTCCAAGGAAATAGCGTTTGCAGTTGTCTACGTATCGTAGCAATAGAGTTCTTATGATTCTTAAAACGCGATATCGCATCTCATTTCTATCTTTCATGGTAAGATATAACATGATTTGCGAAGTGTTATGTATTCCTCGTCTACACTTCAAATGAATGTAAATGCGACACTTCCTTGCAAAGAAATAGCGTTTGCAGATGTCTACGTATAGTAGCAATAGATATGTAATGCTTCTTAAAACGCGATATCGCATCTCATTTCTACGTTTCATGGTAAGATATAATATGATTTGCGAAGTGTCTTGTATTCCTCGTCTACTATTCAAATGAGTGTAAATGCGACACTTCCTAGCAAGGAGATAGCGTTTGCAGATGTCTACGTATCGTAGCCATAGATTTCAAATGCTTCTTAAAACGCGATATCGCATCTCATTTCTATGTTCCATGGTAAGATATAATATGATTTGTGAAGTGTTATGTATTCCTCGTCTACACTTCAAATGTATGTAAATGCGACACTTCCTTGCAAGGAAATAGCGTTTGCAGATGTCTACGTATCGTAGCAATAGATATGTAATGCTTCTTAAAACGCGATATCGCATCTCATTTCTATGTTTCATGGTAAGATATAATATGATTTGCGAAGTGTTATGTATTCCTCGTCTACACTTCAAATGAAAGTAAATGCGACACTTCCTTGCAAAGAAATAGCGTTTGCAGATGTCTACGTATCGTAGCAATAGATATGTAATGCTTCTTAAAACGCGATAACGCATCTCATTTCTATGTTTCATGGTAAGATATAATATGATTTACGAAGTGTCATGTATTCCTCGTCTACACTTCAAATGAATGTAAATGCGACACTTCCTTGCTAGGAAATAGCGTCTGCAGATGTCTAGGTATCGTAGCAATAGAGTTCTAATGCTTCTTATAACGCGATATCCCATCTCATTTCTATGTTTCATGGTAAGATGTAATATGATTTGCGAAGTGTTATGTATTCCTCGTCTACACTTCCAATGAATGTAAATGCGACACTTCCTTGCAAGGACGTAGCGATTGCAGATGTCTACGTATCGAAGCAATAGGATTCTTATGATTATTAAAACGCGATATCGCATCTCATTTCTATGTTTCATGGTAAGATATAATATGATTTGCGAAGTGTCATGTATTCCTCGTCTACACTTCAAATGAATGTGAATGCGACACTTCCTCGCTAGGAAATAGCGTTTGCAGATGTCTACGTATCGTAGCAATAGAGTTCATATGATTCTTAAAACGCGATATCGCATCTCATTTCTATGTTTCATGGTAAGATATAACATGATTTGCGAAGTGTTATGTATTCCTCGTCTACACTTCAAATGAATGTGAATGCGATACTTCCTCGCTAGGAAATAGCGTATGCAGATGTCTACGTATCGTAGCAATAGCTTTCTAATGCTGCTTAAAACGCGATATCGTATCTCATTTCTATGTTTCATGGTAAGATATAATATGATTTGCGAAGTGCTACGTATTCCTCGTCTACACTTCAAATGAATGTAAATGCGACACTTCCTTGCAAAGAAATAGCGTTTGCAGATATCTACGTATCGTAGCAATAGGTATGTAATGCTTCTTAAAACGCGATATCGCATCTCATTTCTACGTTTCATGGTAAGATATAATATGATTTGCGAAGTGTCATGTATTCCTCGTCTACTATTCAAATGAGTGTAAATGCGACACTTCCTTGCAAGGAAATAGCGTTTGCAGATGTCTACGTATAGTAGCAATAGATATGTAATGCTTCTTAAAACGCGATATCGCATCTCATTTCTACGTTTCATGGTAAGATATAATATGATTTGCGAAGTGTCATGTATTCCTCGTCTACTATTCAAATGAGTGTAAATGCGACACTTCCTAGCAAGGAAATAGCGTTTGCAGATGTCTACGTATCGTAGCTATAGATTTCTAATGCTTCTTAAAACGCGATATCGCATCTCATTTCTATGTTTCATGGTAAGATATAATATGATTTGCGAAGTGTCATGTATTCCTCGTCTACACTTCACATGAATGTGAATGCGACACTTCCTCGCTAGGAAATAGCATTTGTAGATGTCTACGTATCGTAGCAATAGAGTTCATATGATTCTTAAAACGCGATATCGCATCTCATTTCTATGTTTCATGGTAAGATATAACATGATTTGCGAAGTGTCATGTATTCCTCGTCTACACTTCAAATGAATGTAAATGCGACACTTCTTTGCTAGGAAATAGCGTCTGCAGGTGTCTAGGTATCGTAGCAATAGAGTTCTAATGCTTCTCATAACGCGATATCGCATCTCATTTCTATGTTTCATGGTAAGATATAATATGATTTGTGAAGTGTTATGTATTCCTCGTCTACACTTCAAATGAATGTAAATGCGACACTTCCTTGCAAAGAAATAGCGTTTGCAGATGTCTACGTATAGTAGCAATAGATATGTAATGCTTCTTAAAACGCGATATCGCATCTCATTTCTACGTTTCATGGTAAGATATAATATGATTTGCGAAGTGTCATGTATTCCTCGTCTACTATTCAAATGAGTGTAAATGCGACACTTCCTTGCTAGGAAATAGCGTCTGCAGATGTCTAGGTATCGTAGCAATAGAGTTCTAATGCTTCTTATAACGCGATATCGCATCTCATTTCTATGTTTCATGGTAAGATGTAATATGATTTGCGAAGTGTTATGTATTCCTCGTCTACACTTCAAATGAAAGTAAATGCGACACTTCCTTGCAAAGAAATAGCGTTTGCAGATGTCTACGTATCGTAGCAATAGATATGTAATGCTTCTTAAAACGCGATAACGCATCTCATTTCTATGTTTCATGGTAAGATATAATATGATTTACGAAGTGTCATGTATTCCTCGTCTACACTTCAAATGAATGTAAATGCGACACTTCCTTGCTAGGAAATAGCGTCTGCAGATGTCTAGGTATCGTAGCAATAGAGTTCTAATGCTTCTTATAACGCGATATCCCATCTCATTTCTATGTTTCATGGTAAGATGTAATATGATTTGCGAAGTGTTATGTATTCCTCGTCTACACTTCCAATGAATGTAAATGCGACACTTCCTTGCAAGGACGTAGCGATTGCAGATGTCTACGTATCGAAGCAATAGGATTCTTATGATTATTAAAACGCGATATCGCATCTCATTTCTATGTTTCATGGTAAGATATAATATGATTTGCGAAGTGTCATGTATTCCTCGTCTACACTTCAAATGAATGTGAATGCGACACTTCCTCGCTAGGAAATAGCGTTTGCAGATGTCTACGTATCGTAGCAATAGAGTTCATATGATTCTTAAAACGCGATATCGCATCTCATTTCTATGTTTCATGGTAAGATATAACATGATTTGCGAAGTGTTATGTATTCCTCGTCTACACTTCAAATGAATGTGAATGCGATACTTCCTCGCTAGGAAATAGCGTATGCAGATGTCTACGTATCGTAGCAATAGCTTTCTAATGCTGCTTAAAACGCGATATCGTATCTCATTTCTATGTTTCATGGTAAGATATAATATGATTTGCGAAGTGCTACGTATTCCTCGTCTACACTTCAAATGAATGTAAATGCGACACTTCCTTGCAAAGAAATAGCGTTTGCAGATATCTACGTATCGTAGCAATAGGTATGTAATGCTTCTTAAAACGCGATATCGCATCTCATTTCTACGTTTCATGGTAAGATATAATATGATTTGCGAAGTGTCATGTATTCCTCGTCTACTATTCAAATGAGTGTAAATGCGACACTTCCTTGCAAGGAAATAGCGTTTGCAGATGTCTACGTATAGTAGCAATAGATATGTAATGCTTCTTAAAACGCGATATCGCATCTCATTTCTACGTTTCATGGTAAGATATAATATGATTTGCGAAGTGTCATGTATTCCTCGTCTACTATTCAAATGAGTGTAAATGCGACACTTCCTAGCAAGGAAATAGCGTTTGCAGATGTCTACGTATCGTAGCTATAGATTTCTAATGCTTCTTAAAACGCGATATCGCATCTCATTTCTATGTTTCATGGTAAGATATAATATGATTTGCGAAGTGTCATGTATTCCTCGTCTACACTTCACATGAATGTGAATGCGACACTTCCTCGCTAGGAAATAGCATTTGTAGATGTCTACGTATCGTAGCAATAGAGTTCATATGATTCTTAAAACGCGATATCGCATCTCATTTCTATGTTTCATGGTAAGATATAACATGATTTGCGAAGTGTCATGTATTCCTCGTCTACACTTCAAATGAATGTAAATGCGACACTTCTTTGCTAGGAAATAGCGTCTGCAGGTGTCTAGGTATCGTAGCAATAGAGTTCTAATGCTTCTCATAACGCGATATCGCATCTCATTTCTATGTTTCATGGTAAGATATAATATGATTTGTGAAGTGTTATGTATTCCTCGTCTACACTTCAAATGAATGTAAATGCGACACTTCCTTGCAAAGAAATAGCGTTTGCAGATGTCTACGTATAGTAGCAATAGATATGTAATGCTTCTTAAAACGCGATATCGCATCTCATTTCTACGTTTCATGGTAAGATATAATATGATTTGCGAAGTGTCATGTATTCCTCGTCTACTATTCAAATGAGTGTAAATGCGACACTTCCTTGCTAGGAAATAGCGTCTGCAGATGTCTAGGTATCGTAGCAATAGAGTTCTAATGCTTCTTATAACGCGATATCGCATCTCATTTCTATGTTTCATGGTAAGATGTAATATGATTTGCGAAGTGTTATGTATTCCTCGTCTACACTTCAAATGAATGTAAATGCGACACTTCCTTGCAAAGAAGTAGCGATTGCAGATGTCTACGTATCGAAGCAATAGGATTCTTATGATTATTAAAACGCGATATCGCATCTCATTTCTATGTTTCATGGTAAGATATAATATGATTTGCGAAGTGTCATGTATTCCTCGTCTACACTTCAAATGAATGTGAATGCGACACTTCCTCGCTAGGAAATAGCGTTTGCAGATGTCTACGTATCGTAGCAATAGAGTTCATATGATTCTTAAAACGCGATATCGCATCTCATTTCTATGTTTCATGGTAAGATATAACATGATTTGCGAAGTGTTATGTATTCCTCGTCTACACTTCAAATGAATGTGAATGCGATACTTCCTCGCTAGGAAATAGCGTATGCAGATGTCTACGTATCGTAGCAATAGCTTTCTAATGCTTCTTAAAACGCGATATCGCATCTCATTTCTATGTTTCATGGTAAGATATAATATGATTTGCGAAGTGCTACGTTATCCTCGTCTACACTTCAAATGAATGTAAATGCGACACTTCCTTGCAAAGAAATAGCGTTTGCAGGTATCTACGTATCGTAGCAATAGGTATGTAATGCTTCATAAAACGCGATATCGCATCTCATTTCTACGTTTCATGGTAAGATATAATATGATTTGCGAAGTGTCATGTATTCCTCGTCTACTATTCAAATGAGTGTAAATGCGACACTTCCTAGCAAGGAGATAGCGTTTGCAGATGTCTACGTATCGTAGCCATAGATTTCAAATGCTTTTTAAAACGCGATATCGCATCTCATTTCTATGTTTCATGGTAAGATATAACATGATTTGCGAAGTGTTATGTATTCCTCGTCTACACTTCAAATGAATGTAAATGCGACACTTCCTTGCAAAGAAATAGCGTTTGCAGGTGTCTACGTATCGTAGCAATAGATATGTAATGCTTCTTAAAACGCGATATCGCATCTCATTTCTATGTTTCATGGTAAGATATAATATGGTTTGCGAAGTGTCATGTATTCCTCGTCTACACTTCAAATGAATGTGAATGCGACACTTCCTCGCTAGGAAATAGCGTTTGCAGATGTCTACGTATCGTAGCAATAGAGTTCATATGATTCTTAAAACGCGATATCGCATCTCATTTCAATGTTTCATGGTAAGATATAATATGATTTGCGAAGTGTCATGTATTCCTCGTCTACACTTCAAATGAATGTAAATGCGACACTTCCTTGCTAGGAAATAGCGTCTGCAGATGTCTAGGTATCGTAGCAATAGAGTTCATATGATTCTTAAAACGCGATATCGCATCTCATTTCTATGTTTCATGGTAAGATATAATATGATTTGCGAAGTGTCATGTATTCCTCGTCTACACTTCAAATGAATGTGAATGCGACACTTCCTCGCTAGGAAATAGCGTTTGCAGGTGTCTACGTATCGTAGCAATAGATATGTAATGCTTCTTAAAACGCGATATCGCATCTCATTTCTATGTTTCATGGTAAGATATAATATGGTTTGCGAAGTGTCATGTATTCCTCGTCTACACTTCAAATGAATGTGAATGCGACACTTCCTCGCTAGGAAATAGCGTTTGCAGATGTCTACGTATCGTAGCAATAGAGTTCATATGATTCTTAAAACGCGATATCGCATCTCATTTCAATGTTTCATGGTAAGATATAATATGATTTGCGAAGTGTCATGTATTCCTCGTCTACACTTCAAATGAATGTAAATGCGACACTTCCTTGCTAGGAAATAGCGTCTGCAGATGTCTAGGTATCGTAGCAATAGAGTTCTAATGCTTCTTAAAACGCGATATCGCATCTCATTTCTATGATTCATGGTAAGATATAATATGATTTGCGAAGTGTCATGTATTCCTCGTCTACACTTCAAATGAATGTGAATGCGACACTTCCTCGCTAGGAAATAGCGTTTGCAGATGTCTACGTATCGTAGCAATAGAGTTCATATGATTCTTAAAACGCGATATCGCATCTCATTTCTATGTTTCATGGTAAGATATAATATGATTTGCGAAGTGCTACGTATTCCTCGTCTACACTTCAAATGAATGTAAATGCGACACTTCCTTGCAAAGAAATAGCGTTTGAAGATATCTACGTATCGTAGCAATAGGTATGTAATGCTTCATAAAACGCGATATCGCATCTCATTTCTACGTTTCATGGTAAGATATAATATGATTTGCGAAGCGTCATGTATTCCTCGTCTACTATTCAAATGAGTGTAAATGCGACACTTCCTAGCAAGGAGATAGCGTTTGCAGATGTCTACGTATCGTAGCCATAGATTTCAAATGCTTCTTAAAACGCGATATCGCATCTCATTTCTATGTTTCATGGAAAGATATAATATGATTTGCGAAGTGTTATGTATTCCTCCTCTACACTTCAAATGAATGTAAATGCGACACTTCCATGCAAGGAAATAGCGTTTGCAGTTGTTTACCTATCGTAGCAATAGTGTTCTAATGCTTCTTAAACCGAGATATCGCATCTCATCCCTATGTTTCATGGTAAGATATAATATGATTTGCGAAGTGTTATGTATTCTTCGTCTACACTTCAAATGAATGTAAATGCGACACTTCCTTGCAAGGAAATAGCGTTTGCTGATGTCTACGTATTGAAGCAATAGGGTTCAAATGCTTCTTAAAACGAGATATTGCATCACATATCCATGTTTCATGATAAGATATAATATTCATTGCGAAGTGTTACGCATTCCTCGTATGCGATTCAAATGAATGTAAATGCGACACTTCCTTGCAAGGAAATAGCGTTTGCAGTTGTCTACGTATCGTAGCAATAGAGTTCTTATGATTCTTATAACGCGATATCGCATCTCATTTCTATCTTTCATGGTAAGATATAATATGATTTGCGAAGTGTCATGTATTCCTCGTCTACTATTCAAATGAGTGTAAATGCGACACTTCCTAGCAAGGAAATAGCGTTTGCAGATGTCTACGTATCGTAGCTATAGATTTCTAATGCTTCTTAAAACGCGATATCGCATCTCATTTCTATGTTTCATTGTAAGATATAATATGATTTGCGAAGTGTTATGTATTCCTCGTCTACACTTCAAATGAATGTAAGTGCGACACTTCCTTGCTAGGAAATAGCGTCTGCAGATGTCTAGGTATCGTAGCGATAGAGTTCTAATGCTTCTTTAAACGCGATATCGCATCTCATTTCTATGTTTCATGGTAAGATATAATATGATTTGCGAAGTGTTATGTATTCCTCGTCTACACTTCAAATGAATGTAAATGCGACACTTCCTTGCAAAGAAATAGCGTTTGCAGATGTCTACGTATCGTAGCAATAGATATGTAATGCTTCTTAAAACGCTATATCGCATCTCATTTCTACGTTTCATGGTAAGATATAATATGATTTGCGAAGTGTCATGTATTCCTCGTCTTCTATTCAAATGAGTATAAATGCGTCACTTCCTAGCAAGGAAATAGCGTTTGCAGATGTCTAGGTATCGTAGCAATAGATTACTAATGCTTCTTAAAACGCGATATCGCATCTCATTTCTATGTTTCATGGTAAGGTATAATATGATTTGAGAAATGTCATGTATTCCTCGTCTACACTTCAAATGAATGTAAATGCGACACTTCCATGCTAGGAAATAGCGTCTGCAGATATCTAGGTATCATAGCAATAGAGTTCAAATGCTTCTTAAAACGAGTTATTGCATCTCATATATATGTTTCATGATAAGATATAATATTCATTGCGAAGTGTTATGCATTCCTCGTCTGCGATTCAAATGAAAGTAAATGCGACACTTCCCTGCGAGGAAATAACAATTGCAGACGTCTACGTATAGTAGCAATAGAGTTCATATGATCCTTAAAACGCGACATCGCATCTCATTTCTATGTTTCATTGTAAGATATAACATGATTTGCGAAGTGTTGTGTATTCCTCGTCTACACTTCAAATGAATGTGAATGCGATACTTCCTCGCTAGGTAATAGCGTTTGCAGATGTCTACGTATCGTAGCAATAGCTTTCTAATGCTTCTCAAAACGCGATATCGCACCTCATTTCTATGTTTCGTGGTAAGATATAATATGATTTGCGAAGTGTTATGTATTCCTCCTCTTCACTTCAAATGAATGTAAATGCGACACTTCCTTGCAAGGAAATAGCGTTTGCTGATGTCTACGTATCGAAGCAATAGAGTTCAAATGCTTCTTAAAACGAGATATTGCATCTCATATCTATGTTTCATGACAAGATATAATATTCATTGCGAAGTGTTATGCATTCCTCGTATGCGATTCAAATGAATGTAAATGCGACACTTTCTAGCAAGGAAATAGCGATTGCAGTTGTCTACGTATCGTAGCAATAGAGTTCTTATGATTCTTAAAACGCGATATCGCATCTCATTTCTATCTTTCATGGTAAGATATAATATGATTTGCGAAGTGTTATGTATTCCTCCCCTACACTTCAAATGATTGTAAATGCGACACTTCCGTGCCAGGAAATAGCGTTTGCCAATGTCTACCTATCGTAGCAATAGTGTTCTAATGCTTCTTAAAACGCGATATCGCACCTCATTTCTATGCTTCATGGTAAGATATAATATGATTTGCGAAGTGTTATGTATTCCTCTTCTACACTTCAAATGAATGTAAGTGCGACACTTCCTTGCTAGGAAATAGCGTCTGCAGATGTCTAGGTATCGTAGCAATAGAGTTCAAATGCTTCTTAAAACGAGATATTGCATCTCATATCTATGTTTCATGATAAGATATAATATTCATTGCGAAGTGTTATGCATTCCTCGTATACGATTCAAATGAATGTAAATGCGACACTTCCTTGCAAGGAAATAGCGTTTGCAGATGTCTACGTATCGAAGCAATAGAGTTCAAATGCATCTTAAAACGAGATATTGCATCTCATATCTATGTTTCATGATAAGAAATAATACTCATTGAGAAGTGTTATGCATTCCGCGTCTACGATTCAAATGAATGTAAATGCGACACTTCCTTGCAAGGAAATAGCGTTTGCAGATGTCTACGTATCGTAGCAATAGATATCTTATGATTCTTAATACGGGATATCGCATCTCATTTCTATGTTTATGGTAAGATATAACATGATTTGCGAAGTGTTGTGTGTTCCTCGTCTACACTTCAAATGAATGTGAATGCGATACTTCCTCGCTAGATAATAGCGTTTGCAGATGTCTACGTATCGAAGCAATAGAGTTCAAATGCTTCTTAAAACGAGATATTGCATCTCATATCTATGTTTCATGATAAGATACAATATTCATTGCGAAGTGTTATGCATTCCTCGTCTGCGATTCAAATGAAAGTAAATGCGACACTTCCCTGCAAGGAAATAACAATTGCAGACGTCTACGTATCGTAGCAATAGAGTTCATATGATCCTTAAAACGCGACATCGCATCCCATTTCTATGTTTCATTGTAAGATACAACATGATTTGCGAAGTGTTATGTATTCCTCGTCTACACTTCAGATGAATGTGAATGCGACACTTCCTCGCTAGGAAATAGCGTTTGCAGATGTCTACGTATCGTAGCAATAGCTTTCTAATGCTTCTTAATACGGGATATCGCATCTCATTTCTATGTTTCATGGTAAGATATAACATGATTTGCGAAGTGTTGTGTATTCCTCGTCTACACTTCAAATGAATGTGAATACGATACTTCCTCGCTAGGTAATAGCGTTTGCAGATGTCTACGTATCGTAGCAATAGCTTTCTAATGCTTCTCAAAACGCGATATCGCGTCTCATTTCTATGTTTCGTGGTAAGATATAATATGATTTGCGAAGTGTTATGTATTCCTCCACTTCACTTCATATGAATGTAAATGCGACACTTCCTTGCAAGGAAATAGCGTTTGCAGTTGTCTACCTATCGTAGCAATAGTGTTCTAATGCTTCTTAAAACGAGATATCACATCTCATTTCTATGTTTCATGGTAAGATATAATATGATTTGCGAAGTGTCATGTATTCCTCGTCTACTATTCAAATGAGTGTAAATGCGACACTTCCTAGCAAGGAAATAGCGTTTGCAGATGTCTACGTTTCGTAGCTATAGATTTCTAATGCTTCTTAAAACGCGATATCGCATCTCATTTCTATGTTTCATGGTAAGATATAATATGATTTGCGAAGTGTTATGTATTCCTCGTCTACACTTCAAATGAATGTAAATGCGACACTTCCTTGCTAGAAAATAGCGACTGCAGATGTCTAGGTATCGTAGCGATAGTGTTCTAATGCTTCTTAAAACGCGATATCGCATCTCATTTCTATGTTTCATGGTAAGATATAATATGATTTGCGAAGTGTTATGTATTCCTCCTCTACACTTCAAATGAATGTAAATGCGACATTTCCATGCGAGGAAATAGCGTTTGCAGTTGTTTACCCATCGTAGCAATAGTGTTCTAATGCTTCTTAAACCGAGATATCGCATCTCATCCCTATGTTTCATGGTAAGATATAATATGATTTGCGAAGTGTTATGTATTCTTCGTCTACACTTCAAATGAATGTAAATGCGACACTTCCTTGCAAGGAAATAGCGTTTGCTGATGTCTACGTATTGAAGCAATAGGGTTCAAATGCTTCTTAAAACGAGATATTGCATCACATATCTATGTTTCATGATAAGATATAATATTCATTGCGAAGTGTTATGCATTCCTCGTATGCGATTCAAATGAATGTAAATGCGACACTTCCTTGCAGGGAAATAGCGTTTGCAGTTGTCTACGTATCGTAGCAATAGAGTTCTTATGATTCTTAAAACGCGATATCGCATCTCATTTCTATCTTTCATGGTAAGATATAATATGATTTACGAAGTGTCATGTATTCCTCGTCTACTATTCAAATGAGTGTAAATGCGACACATCCTTGCAAGGAAATAGCGTTTGCTGATGTCTACGTATTGAAGCAATAGAGTTCTAATGCTTCTTTAAACGCGATATCGCATCTCATTTCCATGTTTCATGGTAAGATATAATATGATTTGCGAAGTGTTATGTATTCCTCGTCTACACTTCAAATGAATGTAAATGCGACACTTCTTTGCAAGGAAATAGCGTTTGCAGATGTCTGCGTATCGTAGCAATAGATTTCTAATGCTTCTTAAAACGCGATATCGCGTCTCATTTCTATGTTTCATGGCAAGATATAATATGATTTGCGTAGTGTTATGTATTCCTCCTCTACACTTCAAATGAATGTAAATGCGACACATCCTTGCAAGGAAATAGCGTTTGCAGTTGTTTACCTATCGTAGCAATAGTGTTCTAATGCTTCTTAAACCGAGATATCGCATCTCATCCCTATGTTTCATGGTAAGATATAATATGATTTGCGAAGTGTTATGTATTCTTCGTCTACACTTCAAATGAATGTAAATGCGACACTTCCTTGCTAGGAAATAGCGTCTGCAGATGTCTAGGTATCGTAGCAATAGAGTTCAAATGCTTCTGAAAACGAGATATTGCATCTCATATCTATGTTTCATGATAAGATATAATATTCATTGCGAAGTGTTATGCATTCCTCGTATACGATTCAAATGAATGTAAATGCGACACTTCCTTGCAAGGAAATAGCGTTTGCAGATGTCTACGTATTGAAGCAACAGAGTTCAAATGCTTCTTAAAACGAGATATCGCGTCTCATTTCTATGTTTCATGATAAGATATAATATTCATTGCGAAGTGTTATGCATTCCTCGTATGCGATTCAAATGAATGTAAATGCGACACTTCCTTGCAAGGAAAGAGCGTTTTCAGTTGTCTACGTATCGTAGCAATAGAGTTCTTATGATTCTTAAAACGCGATATCGCATCTCATTTCTATGTTTCATTGTAAGATATAATATGATTTGCGAAGTGCTACGTATTCCTCGTCTACACTTCAAATGAATGTAAATGCGACAATTCCTTGCAAAGAAGTAGCGTTTGCAGATATCTACGTATCGTAGCAATAGGTATGTAATGCTTCATAAAACGCGATATCGCATCTCATTTCTACGTTTCATGGTAAGATATAATATGATTTGCGAAGTGTCATGTATTCCTCGTCTACTATTCAAATGAGTGTAAATGCGACACTTCCTAGCAAGGAGATAGCGTTTGCAGATGTCTACGTATCGTAGCCATAGATTTCAAATGCTTCTTAAAACGCGATATCGCATCTCATTTCTATGTTTCATGGTAAGATATAACATGATTTGCGAAGTGTTATGTATTCCTCGCCTACAGTTCAAATGAATGTAAATGCGACACTTCCTTGCAAAGAAATAGCGTTTGCAGATATCTACGTATCGTAGCAATAGGTATGTAATGCTTCATAAAACGCGATATCGCATCTCATTTCTACGTTTCATGGTAAGATATAATATGATTTGCGAAGTGTCATGTATTCCTCGTCTACTATTCAAATGAGTGTAAATGCGACACTTCCTAGCAAGGAGATAGCGTTTGCAGATGTCTACGTATCGTAGCCATAGATTTCAAATGCTTCTTAAAACGCGATATCGCATCTCATTTCTATGTTTCATGGTAAGATATAACATGATTTGCGAAGTGTTATGTATTCCTCGCCTACACTTCAAATGAATGTAAATGCGACACTTCCTTGCAAAGAAATAGCTTTTGCAGATGTCTACGTATAGTAGCAATAGATATGTAATGCTTCTTAAAACGCGATATCGCATCTCATTTCTACGTTTCATGGTAAGATATAATATGATTTGCGAAGTGTCATGTATTCCTCGTCTACTATTCAAATGAGTGTAAATGCGACACTTCCTAGCAAGGAAATAGCGTTTGCAGATGTCTACGTATCGTAGCTATAGATTTCTAATGCTTCTTAAAACGCGATATCGCATCTCATTTCTATGTTTCATGGTAAGATATAATATGATTTGCGAAGTGTCATGTATTCCTCGTCTACACTTCAAATGAATGTGAATGCGACACTTCCTCGCTAGGAAATAGCGTTTGTAGATGTCTACGTATCGTAGCAATAGAGTTCATATGATTCTTAAAACGCGATATCGCATCTCATTTCTATGTTTCATGGTAAGATATAACATGATTTGCGAAGTCTTATGTATTCCTCGTCTACACTTCAAATGAATGTGAATGCGATACTTCCTCACTAGAAAATAGCGTTTGCAGATGTCTACGTATCGTAGCAATAGCTTTCTAATGCTTCTTAAAACGCGATATCGCATCACATTTCTATGTTTCATGGAAAGATATAATATGATTTGCGAAGTGTTATGCATTCGTCGTCTACGATTCAAATGAATGTAAATGCGACACTTCCTTGCAAGGAAATAGCGTTTGCAGATGTCTACGTATCGTAGCAATAGAGTTCTTATGATCCTTAAAACGCGATATCGCATCTCATTTCTATGTTTCATGGTAAGATATAATATGATTTGCGAAGTGTCATGTATTCCTCGTCTACACTTCAAATGAATGTGAATGCGACACTTCCTCGCTAGGAAATAGCGTTTGCAGATGTCTAGGTATCGTAGCAAAAGAGTTCATATGATTCTTAAAACGCGATATCGCATCTCATTTCTATGTTTCATGGTAAGGTGTAATATGATTTGCGAAGTGTTATGTATTCCACGTCTACACTTCAAATGGATGTAAATGCGACACTTCCTAGCAAGGAAGTAGCGATTGCAGATGTCTACGTATCGAAGCAATAGAGTTCTTATGATTCTTAAAACGCGATATCGCATCTCATTTCTATGTTTCATGGTAAGATATAATATGATTTGCGAAGTGTCATGTATTCCTCGTCTACACTTCAAATGAATGTGAATGCGACACTTCCTCGCTAGGAAATAGCGTTTGCAGATGTCTACGTATCGTAGCAATAGAGTTCATATGATTCTTAAAACGCGATATCGCATCTCATTTCTATGTTTCATGGTAAGGTGTAATATGATTTGCGAAGTGTTATGTATTCCACGTCTACACTTCAAATGGATGTAAATGCGACACTTCCTAGCAAGGAAGTAGCGATTGCAGATGTCTACGTATCGAAGCAATAGAGTTCTTATGATTCTTAAAACGCGATATCGCATCTCATTTCTATGTTTCATGGTAAGATATAATATGATTTGCGAAGTGTCATGTATTCCTCGTCTACACTTCAAATGAATGTGAATGCGACACTTCCTCGCTAGGAAATAGCGTTTGCAGATGTCTACGTATCGTAGCAATAGAGTTCATATGATTCTTAAAACGCGATATCGCATCTCATTTCAATGTTTCATGGTAAGATATAACATGATTTGCGAAGTGTTATGTATTCCTCGTCTACACTTCAAATGAATATGAATGCGATACTTCCTCGCTAGGAAATAGCGTATGCAGATGTCTACGTATCGTAGCATTAGCTTTCTAATGCTTCTTAAAACGCGATATCGCATCACATTTCTATGTTTCATGGTAAGATATAGTATGATTTGCGAAGTGTTATGTATTCCTCGTCTACACTTCAAATGAATGTAAATGCGACACTTCCTTGCAAGGAAATAGCGTTTGCAGTTGTCTACCTATCGTAGCAATAGTGTTCTAATGCTTCTTAAAACGAGATATCGCGTCTCATTTCTATGTTTCATGGTAAGATATAATATGATTTGCGAAGTGTTATGTATTCCTCGTCTACACATCAAATGAATGTAAATGCGACACTTCCTTGCAAGGAAATAGCGTTTGCTGATGTCTACGTATCGAAGCAATAGAGTTCAAATGCTTCTTAAAACGAGATATTGCATCTCATATCTATGTTTCATGATAAGATATAATATTCATTTTTGAAGTCTTATGCATTCCTCGTATGCGATTCAAATGAATGTAAATGCAACACTTATTTGCAAGGAAATAGCGTTTGCAGTTGTCTACGTATCGTAGCAATAGATATGTAATGCTTCTTAAAACGCGATATCGCATCTCATTTCTATGTTTCATGGTAAGATATAGTATGATTTGCGAAGTGTTATGTATTCCTCGTCTACACTTCAAATGAATGTAAATGCGACACTTCCTTGCAAGGAAATAGCGTTTGCAGTTGTCTACCTATCGTAGCAATAGTGTTCTAATGCTTCTTAAAACGAGATATCGCATCTCATTTCTATGTTTCATGGTAAGATATAATATGATTTGCGAAGTGTTATGTATTCCTCGTCTACACTTCAAATGAATGTAAATGCGACACGTCCTTGTAAGGAAATAGCGTTTGCAGATGTCTACGTATCGTAGCAATAGATATGTAATGCTTCTTAAAACGCGATATCGCATCTCATTTCTATGTTTCATGGTAAGATATAATATGATTTGCGAAGTGTTATGTATTCCTCGTATACACTTCAAATGAATGTAAATGCGACACTTCCTTGCAAAGAAATAGCGTTTGCAGATGTCTACGTATCGTAGCAATAGATATGTAATGCTTCTTAAAACGCGATAACGCATCTCATTTCTATGTTTCATGGTAAGATATAATATGATTTGCGAAGTGTCATGTATTCCTCGTCTACACTTCAAATGAATGTAAATGCGACACTTCCTTGCTAGGAAATAGCGTCTGCAGATGTCTAGGTATCGTAGCAATACAGTTCTAATGCTTCTCATAACGCGATATCGCATCTCATTTCTATGTTTCATGGTAAGATATAATATGATTTGTGAAGTGTTATGTATTCCTCGTCTACACTTCAAATGAATGTAAATGCGACACTTCCTTGCAAAGAAATAACGTTTGCAGATGTCTACGTATAGTAGCAAAAAAAATGTAATGCTTCTTAAAACGCGATATCGCATCTCATTTCTACGTTTCATGGGAAGATATAATATGATTTGCGAAGTGTCATGTATTCCTCGTCTACTATTCAAATGAGTGTAAATGCGACACTTCCTAGCAAGGAAATAGCGTTTGCAGATGTCTACGTATCGTAGCTATAGATTTCTAATGCTTCTTAAAACGCGATATCGCATATCATTTCTATGTTTCATGGTAAGATATAATATGATTTGCGAAGTGTCATGTATTCCTCGTCTACACTTCAAATGAATGTGAATGCGACACTTCCTCGCTAGGAAATAGCGTTTGTAGATGTCTACGTATCGTAGCAATAGAGTTCATATTATTCTTAAAACGCGATATCGCATCTCATTTCTATGTTTCATGGTAAGATATAACATGATTTGCGAAGTGTCATGTATTCCTCGTCTACACTTCAAATGAATGTAAATGCGACACTTCCTTGCAAGGAAATAGCGTTTGCAGTTGTCTACGTATCGTAGCAATAGAGTTCTTATGATTCTTAAAACGCGATATCGCATCTCATTTCTATGTTTCATGGTAAGATATAATATGATTTGTGAAGTGTTATGTATTCCTCGTCTACACTTCAAATGAATGTAAATGCGACACTTCCTTGCAAGGAAATAGCGTTTGCAGATGTCTAGGTATCGTAGCAATACAGTTCTAATGCTTCTTATAACGCGATATCGCATCTCATTTCTATGTTTCTTGGTAAGGTGTAATATGATTTGCGAAGTGTTATGTATTCCACGTCTACACTTCAAATGGATGTAAATGCGACACTTCCTTGCAAGGAAGTAGCGATTGCAGATGTCTACGTATCGAAGCAATAGAGTTCTTATGATTCTTAAAACGCGATATCGCATCTCATTTCTATGTTTCATGGTAAGATATAATATGATTTGCGAAGTGTTATGTATTCCTTGTCTGCACTTCAAATGAATGTAAATGAGACAATTCCTTGCAAGGAAATAGCGTTTGCAGATGTCTACGTATTGTAGCAATAGATTTCTA
Organism: Xylocopa sonorina; assembly: GCF_050948175.1. Taxonomy (NCBI): domain Eukaryota; kingdom Metazoa; phylum Arthropoda; class Insecta; order Hymenoptera; family Apidae; genus Xylocopa; species Xylocopa sonorina. Next base: position 453,624 of record NW_027490234.1, read on the forward strand.
ATGATTCTTAAAACGCGATATCGCATCTCATTTCTATGTTTCATGGTAAGATATAATATGATTTGCGAAGTGTTATGTATTCCTCGTCTACACATCAAATGAATGTAAATTCTACACTTCCTTGCTAGGAAATAGCGTCTGCAGATGTCTAGGTATCGTAGCGATAGAGTTCTTATGATTCTTAAAACGCGATATCGCATCTCATTTCTATGTTTCATGGTAAGATATAATATGTTTTGCGAAGTGTTATGTATTCCTCGTCTACACATCAAATGAATGTAAATTCGACACTTCCTTGCTAGGAAATAGCGTCTGCAGATGTCTAGGTATCGTAGCGATAGAGTACTAATGCTTCTTAAAACGCGATATCGCATCTCATTTCTATGTTTCATGGTAAGATGTAATATGATTTGCGAAGTGTAATGCATTCCTCGTCTACGATTCAAATGAATGTAAATGCGACACTTCCTTGCAAGGAAGTAGTGATTGCAGATGTCTACGTATCGAAGCACTAGGATTCTTATGATTATTAAAACGCGATATCGCATCTCATTTCTATGTTTCATGGTAAGATATAATATGATTTGCGAAGTGTCATGTATTCCTCGTCTACACTTCAAATGAATGTGAATGCGACACTTCCTCGCTAGGAAATAGCGTTTGCAGATGTCTACGTATCGTAGCAATAGCTTTCTAATGCTTCTTAAAACGCGATATCGCATCTCATTTCTATGTTTCATGGTAAGATATAATATGATTTGCGAAGTGCTACGTATTCCTCGTCTACACTTCAAATGAATGTAAATGCGACACTTCCTTGCAAAGAAATAGCGTTTGCAGATATGTACGTATCGTCGCAATAGGTATGTAATGCTTCATAAAACGCGATATCGCATCTCATTTCTACGTTTCATGGTAAGATATAACATGATTTGCGAAGTGTCATGTATTCCTCGTCTACACTTCAAATGAATGTAAATGCGACACTTCCTCGCTAGGAAATAGCGTTTGCAGATGTCTACGAATCGTAGCAATAGATTTCTAATGCTTCTTAAAACGCGATATCGCATCTCATTTCTATGTTTCATGATAAGATATAATATGATTTGCGAAGTGTCATGTATTCCTCGTCTACACTTCAAATGAATGTAAATGCAACACTTCCTTGCAAGGAAATAGCGTTTGCAGATGTTTACCTATCAAAGCAATAGAGTTCTAATGCTTCTTAAAACGCGATATCGCATCTCATTTCTATGTTTCATGGTAAGATATAATATGATTTGCGAAGTGTTATGTATTCCTTGTCTGCACTTCAAATGAATGTAAATGAGACACTTCCTTGCAAGGAAATAGCGTTTGCAGATGTCTACGTATCGTAGCAATAGATTTCTAATGATTCTTAAAACGCGATATCGCATCTCATTTCTATGTTTCATGGTAAGATATAATATGATTTGCGAAGTGTCATGTATTCCTCGTCTACACTTCAAATGAATGTGAATGCGACACTTCCTCGCTAGGAAATAGCGTTTGTAGATGTCTACGTATCGTAGCAATAGAGTTCATATTATTCTTAAAACGCGATATCGCATCTCATTTCTATGTTTCATGGTAAGATATAACATGATTTGCGAAGTGTCATGTATTCCTCGTCTACACTTCAAATGAATGTAAATGCGACACTTCCTTGCAAGGAAATAGCGTTTGCAGTTGTCTACGTATCGTAGCAATAGAGTTCTTATGATTCTTAAAACGCGATATCGCATCTCATTTCTATGTTTCATGGTAAGATATAATATGATTTGCGAAGTGTTATGTATTCCTCGTCTACACTTCAAATGAATGTAAATGCGACACTTCCTTGCAAAGAAATAGCGTTTGCAGATGTCTACGTAACGTAATATATGTAAATAGATATGTAATGCTTCTTAAAACGCGATAACGCATCTCATTTCTATGTTTCATGGTAAGATATAATATGATTTGCGAAGTGTCATGTATTCCTCGTCTACACTTCAAATGAATGTAAATGCGACACTTCCTTGCAAAGAAATAGCGTTTGCAGATGTCTACGTATCGTTGCAATAGATATGTAATGCTTCTTAAAACGCGATATCGCATCTCATTTCTATGTTTCATGGTAAGATATAATATGATTTGCGAAGTGTCATGTATTCCTCGTCTACACTTCAAATGAATGTAAATGCGACACTTCCTTGCTAGGAAATAGCGTCTGCAGATGTCTAGGTATCGTAGCAATAGAGTTCTAATGCTTCTTATAACGAGATATCGCATCTCATTTCTATGTGTCATGGTAAGATGTAATATGATTTGCGAAGTGTTATGTATTCCTCGTCTACACTTCAAATGAATGTAAATGCGACACTTCCTTGCAAGGAAGTAGTGATTGCAGATGTCTACGTATCGAAGCACTAGGATTCTTATGATTATTAAAACGCGATATCGCATCTCATTTCTATGTTTCATGGTAAGATATAATATGATTTGCGAAGTGTCATGTATTCCTCGTCTACACTTCAAATGAATGTGAATGCGACACTTCCTCGCTAGGAAATAGCGTTTGCAGATGTCTACGTATCGTAGCAATAGCTTTCTAATGCTTCTTAAAACGCGATATCGCATCTCATTTCTATGTTTCATGGTAAGATATAATACGATTTGCGAAGTGCTACGTATTCCTCGTCTACACTTCAAATGAATGTAAATGCGACACTTCCTTGCAAAGAAATAGCGTTTGCAGATATCTACGTATCGTAGCAATAGGTATGTAATGCTTCATAAAACGCGATATCGCATCTCATTTCTACGTTTCATGGTAAGATATAACATGATTTGCGAAGTGTCATGTATTCCTTGTCTGCACTTCAAATGAATGTAAATGAGACACTTCCTTGCTAGGAAATAGCGTCTGCAGATGTCTAGGTATCGTAGCAATAGAGTTCTAATACTTCTTAAAACGCGATATCGCATCTCATTTCTATGTTTCATGGTAAGATGTAATATGATTTGCGAAGAGTTATGTATTCCTCGTCTACGCTTCAAATGAATGTAAATGCGACACTTCCTTGCAAGGAAGTAGCGATTGCAGATGTCTACGTATCGAAGCAATAGAGTTCAAATGCTTCTTAAAACGAGATATTGCATCTCATATCTATGTTTCATGATAAGATATAATATACATTGCGAAGTGTTATGCATGCCTCGTCTACGATTCAAATGAATGTAAATGCGACACTTCCTTGCAAGGAAATAGCGTTTGCAGATGTCTACGTTTCGTAACAATAGAGTTCTTATGATTCTTATAACGCGATATCGCATCTCATTTCTATGTTTCATGGTAAGATATAATATGATTTGCGAAGTGTCATGTATTCCTCGTCTACACTTCAAATGAATGTAAATGCGACACTTCCTTGAAAGGAAATAGCGTTTGCAGATGTCTACGTATCGTAGCAATAGCTTTCTAATGCTTCTTAAAACGCGATATCGCATCTCATTTCTATGTTTCATGGTAAGATGTAATATGATTTTCGAAGTGTTATGTATTCCTCGTCTACACTTCAAATGAATGTGAATGCGACACTTCCTCGCTAGGAAATAGCGTTTGCAGATGTCTACGTATCGTAGCAATAGAGTTCTTATTATTCTTAAAACGCGATATCGCATCTCATTTCTATGTTTCATGGTAAGATATAATATGATTTGCGAAGTGTCATGTATTCCTCGTCTACACTTCAAATGAATGTGAATGCGGCACTTCCTCGCTAGGAAATAGCGTTTGCAGATGTCTACGTATCATAGCAATAGAGTTCATATGATTCTTAAAACGCGATATCGCATCTCATTTCTATGTTTCATGGTAAGATATAATATGATTTGCGAAGTGTCATGTATTCCTCGTCTACACTTCAAATGAATGTAAATGCGACACTTCCTTGCTAGGAAATAGCGTCTGCAGATGTCTAGGTATCGTAGCAATAGAGTTCTAATACTTCTTAAAACGCGATATCGCATCTCATTTCTATGTTTCATGGTAAGATGTAATATGATTTGCGAAGAGTTATGTATTCCTCGTCTACGCTTCAAATGAATGTAAATGCGACACTTCCTTGCAAGGAAGTAGCGATTGCAGATGTCTACGTATCGAAGCAATAGAGTTCAAATGCTTCTTAAAACGAGATATTGCATCTCATATCTATGTTTCATGATAAGATATAATATACATTGCGAAGTGTTATGCATTCCTCGTCTACGATTCAAATGAATGTAAATGCGACACTTCCTTGCAAGGAAATAGCGTTTGCAGATGTCTACGTTTCGTAGCAATAGAGTTCTTATGATTCTTATAACGCGATATCGCATCTCATTTCTATGTTTCATGGTAAGATATAATATGATTTGCGAAGTGTCATGTATTCCTCGTCTACACTTCAAATGAATGTAAATGCGACACTTCCTTGAAAGGAAATAGCGTTTGCAGATGTCTACGTATCGTAGCAATAGCTTTCTAATGCTTCTTAAAACGCGATATCGCATCTCATTTCTATGTTTCATGGTAAGATGTGATATGATTTTCGAAGTGTTATGTATTCCTCGTCTACACTTCAAATGAATGTGAATGCGACACTTCCTCGCTAGGAAATAGCGTTTGCAGATGTCTACGTTTCATAGCAATAGAGTTCAGATGATTCTTAAAACGCGATATCGCATCTCATTTCTATGTTTCATGGTAAGATATAACATGATTTGCGAAGTGTCATGTGTTCCTCGTCTACACTTCAAATGAATGTAAATCCGACACTTCCTTGCTAGGAAATAGCGTCTGCAGATGTCTAGGTATCGTAGCAATAGAGTTCAAACGCTTCTTAAAACTAGATATTGCATCTCATATCTATGTCTCATGATAAGGTATAATATTCATTGCGAAGTGTTATGCATTCCTCGTCTACGATTCAAATGAATGTAAATGCGACACTTCCTTGCAAGGAAATAGCGTTTGCAGATGTCTACGTATCGTAGCAATAGAGTTCTTATGATTCTTAAAACGCGATATCGCATCTCATTTCTATGTTTCATGGTAAGATATAATATGATTTGCGCAGTGTCATGTGTTCCTCGTCTACACTTCAAATGAATGTAAATCCGACACTTCCTTGCTAGGAAATAGCGTCTGCAGATGTCTAGGTATCGTAGCAATAGAGTTCAAACGCTTCTTAAAACTAGATATTGCATCTCATATCTATGTCTCATGATAAGGTATAATATTCATTGCGAAGTGTTATGCATTCCTCGTCTACGATTCAAATGAATGTAAATGCGACACTTCCTTGCAAGGAAATAGCGTTTGCAGATGTCTACGTATCGTAGCAATAGCTTTCTAATGCTTCTTAAGACGCGATATCGCATCTCATTTCTATGTTTCCTGGTAAGATATAATATGATTTGCGAAGTGTCATGTATTCCTCGTCTACGATTCAAATGAATGTAAATGCGACACTTCCTTGCAAGGAAATAGCGTTTGCAGATGTCTACGTATCGTAGCAATAGAGTTCTAATGCTTCTTAAAACGCGATATCGCATCTCATTTCTATGTTTCATGGTAAGATGTAATATGATTTTCGAAGTGTTATGTATTCCTCGTCTACACTTCAAATGAATGTGAATGCGACACTTCCTCGCTAGGAAATGGCGTTTGCAGATGTCTACGTTTCATAGCAATAGAGTTCAGATGATTCTTAAAACGCGATATCGCATCTCATTTCTATGTTTCATGGTAAGATATAACATGATTTGCGAAGTGTTATGTATTCCTCGTCTACACTTGAAATGAATGTGAATGCGATACCTCCTCGCTAGGAAATAGCGTTTGCAGATGTCTACGTATCGTAGCAATAGAGTTCAAATGCTTCTTAAAACGAGATATTGCATCTCATATCTATGTTTCATGATAAGATATAATATACATTGCGAAGTGTTATACATTCCTCGTCTACGATTCAAATGAATGTCAATGCGACACTTCCTTGCAAGGAAATAGCGTTTGCAGATGTCTACGTATGGTAGCAATAGAGTTCAGATGATTCTTAAAACGCGATATCGCATCTCATTTCTATGTTTCATGGTAAGATATAACATGATTTGCGAAGTGTTATGTATTCCTCGTCTACACTTCAAATGAATGTGAATGCGATACTTCCTCGCTTGGAAATAGCGTTTGCAGATTTCTACGTATCGTAGCAATAGCTTTCTAATGCTTCTTAAAACGCGATATCGCATCTCATTTCTATGTTTCATGGTAAGATATAATATGATTTGCGAAGTGTCATGTATTCCTCGTCTACACTTCAAATCAATGTGAATGCGATACTTCCTCGCTTGGAAATAGCGTTTGCAGATGTCTACGTATCGTAGCAATAGCTTTCTAATGCTTCTTAAAACGCGATATCGCATCTCATTTCTATGTTTCATGGTAAGATATAGTATGATTTGCGAAGTGTCATGTATTCCTCGTTTACACTTCAAATGAATGTAAATGCGATACCTCCTCGCTAGGAAATAGCGTTTGCAGATGTCTACGTATCGTAGCAATAGAGTTCAAATGCTTCTTAAAACGAGATATTGCATCTCATATCTATGTTTCATGATAAGATATAATATACATTGCGAAGTGTTATACATTCCTCGTCTACGATTCAAATGAATGTCAATGCGACACTTCCTTGCAAGGAAATAGCGTTTGCAGATGTCTACGTATGGTAGCAATAGAGTTCAGATGATTCTTAAAACGCGATATCGCATCTCATTTCTATGTTTCATGGTAAGATATAACATGATTTGCGAAGTGTTATGTATTCCTCGTCTACACTTCAAATGAATGTGAATGCGATACTTCCTCGCTTGGAAATAGCGTTTGCAGATTTCTACGTATCGTAGCAATAGCTTTCTAATGCTTCTTAAAACGCGATATCGCATCTCATTTCTATGTTTCATGGTAAGATATAATATGATTTGCGCAGTGTCATGTATTCCTCGTCTACACTTCAAATGAATGTGAATGCGACCCTTCCTCGCTAGGAAATAGCGTTTGCAGATGTCTACGTATCGTAGCAATAGAGTTCATATGATTCTTAGAACGCGATATCGCATCTCATTTCTATGTTTCATGGTAAGATATAACATGATTTGCGAAGTGTTATGTATTCCTCGTCTACACTTCAAATGAATGTGAATGCGATACTTCCTCGCTAGGAAATAGCGTTTGCAGATGTCTACGTATCGTAGCAATAGCTTTCTAATGCTTCTTAAGACGCGATATCGTATCTCATTTCTATGATTCCTGGTAAGATATAATATGATTTGCGAAGTGTCATGTATTCCTCGTCTACGATTCAAATGAATGTAAATGCGACACTTCCTTGCAAGGAAATAGCGTTTGCAGATGTCTACGTATCGTAGCAATAGAGTTCTAATGCTTCTTAAAACGCGATATCGCATCTCATTTCTATGTTTCATGGTAAGATGTAATATGATTTGCGAAGTGTTTTGTATTCCTCGTCTACACTTCAAATGAATGTAAATGCGACACTTCCTTGCAAGGAAGTAGCGATTGCAGATGTCTACGTATCGAAGCAATAGAGTTCAAATGCTTCTTAAAACGAGATATTGCATCTCATACCTATGTTTCATGATAAGATATAATATACATTGCGAAGTGTTATGCATTCCTCGACTACGATTCAAGTGAATGTAAATGCGACACTTCCTTGCAAGGAAATAGCGTTTGCAGATGTCTACGTATCGTAGCAATAGAGTTCTTATGATTCTTAAAACGCGATATCGCATCTCATTTCTATGTTTCATGGTAAGATATAATATGATTTGCGAAGTGTCATGTATTCCTCGTCCACACTTCAAATGAATGTGAATGCGACACTTCCTCGCTAGGAAATAGCGTTTGCAGATGTCTACGTATCGTAGCAATAGAGTTCATATGATTCTTAGAACGCGATATCGCATCTCATTTCTATGTTTCATGGTAAGATATAACATGATTTGCGAAGTGTTATGTATTCCTCGTCTACACTTCAAATGAATGTGAATGCGATACTTCCTCGCTACTAAATAGCGTTTGCAGATGTCTACGTATCGTAGCAATAGCTTTCTAATGCTTCTTAAAACGCGATATCGCATCTCATTTCTATGTTTCATGGTAAGATATAATATGATTTGCGAAGTGTCATGTGTTCCTCGTCTACACTTCAAATGAATGTAAATCCGACACTTCCTTGCTAGGAAATAGCGTCTGCAGATGTCTAGGTATCGTAGCAATAGAGTTCAAACGCTTCTTAAAACTAGATATTGCATCTCATATCTATGTCTCATGATAAGGTATAATATTCATTGCGAAGTGTTATGCATTCCTCGTCTACGATTCAAATGAATGTAAATGCGACACTTCCTTGCAAGGAAATAGCGTTTGCAGATGTCTACGTATCGTAGCAATAGAGTTCTTATTATTCTTAAAACGCGATATCGCATCTCATTTCTATGTTTCATGGTAAGATATAATATGATTTGCGCAGTGTCATGTGTTCCTCGTCTACACTTCAAATGAATGTAAATCCGACACTTCCTTGCTAGGAAATAGCGTCTGCAGATGTCTAGGTATCGTAGCAATAGTGTTCAAACGCTTCTTAAAACTAGATATTGCATCTCATATCTATGTCTCATGATAAGGTATAATATTCATTGCGAAGTGTTATGCATTCCTCGTCTACGATTCAAATGAATGTAAATGCGACACTTCCTTGCAAGGAAATAGCGTTTGCAGATGTCTACGTATCGTAGCAATAGCTTTCTAATGCTTCTTAAGACGCGATATCGCATCTCATTTCTATGTTTCCTGGTAAGATATAATATGATTTGCGAAGTGTCATGTATTCCTCGTCTACGATTCAAATGAATGTAAATGCGACACTTCCTTGCAAGGAAATAGCGTTTGCAGATGTCTACGTATCGTAGCAATAGAGTTCTAATGCTTCTTAAAACGCGATATCGCATCTCATTTCTATGTTTCATGGTAAGATGTAATATGATTTTCGAAGTGTTATGTATTCCTCGTCTACACTTCAAATGAATGTGAATGCGACACTTCCTCGCTAGGAAATAGCGTTTGCAGATGTCTACGTTTCATAGCAATAGAGTTCAGATGATTCTTAAAACGCGATATCGCATCTCATTTCTATGTTTCATGGTAAGATATAACATGATTTGCGAAGTGTTATGTATTCCTCGTCTACACTTGAAATGAATGTGAATGCGATACCTCCTCGTTAGGAAATAGCGTTTGCAGATGTCTACGTATCGTAGCAATAGAGTTCAAATGCTTCTTAAAACGAGATATTGCATCTCATATCTATGTTTCATGATAAGATATAATATACATTACGAAGTGTTATACATTCCTCGTCTACGATTCAAATGAATGTCAATGCGACACTTCCTTGCAAGGAAATAGCGTTTGCAGATGTCTACGTATGGTAGCAATAGAGTTCAGATGATTCTTAAAACGCGATATCGCATCTCATTTCTATGTTTCATGGTAAGATATAACATGATTTGCGAAGTGTTATGTATTCCTCGTCTACACTTCAAATGAATGTGAATGCGATACTTCCTCGCTTGGAAATAGCGTTTGCAGATTTCTACGTATCGTAGCAATAGCTTTCTAATGCTTCTTAAAACGCGATATCGCATCTCATTTCTATGTTTCATGGTAAGATATAATATGATTTGCGAAGTGTCATGTATTCCTCGTCTACACTTCAAATCAATGTGAATGCGATACTTCCTCGCTTGGAAATAGCGTTTGCAGATGTCTACGTATCGTAGCAATAGCTTTCTAATGCTTCTTAAAACGCGATATCGCATCTCATTTCTATGTTTCATGGTAAGATATAGTATGATTTGCGAAGTGTCATGTATTCCTCGTTTACACTTCAAATGAATGTAAATGCGACACTTCCTCGCTACTAAATAGCGTTTGCAGATGTCTACGTATCGTAGCAATAGCTTTCTAATGCTCTTTAAAACGCGATATCGCATCTCATTTCTATGTTTCATGGTAAGATATAATATGATTTGCGAAGTGTCATGTATTCCTCGTCTACACTTCAAATGAATGTAAATCCGACACTTCCTTGCTAGGAAATAGCGTCTGCAGATGTCTAGGTATAGTAGCAATAGAGTTCAAACGCTTCTTAAAACTAGATATTGCATCTCATATCTATGTCTCATGATAAGGTATAATATTCATTGCGAAGTGTTATGCATTCCTCGTCTACGATTCAAATGAATGTAAATGCGACACTTCCTTGCAAGGAAATAGCGTTTGCAGATGTCTACGTATCGTAGCAATAGAGTTCACATGATTCTTAGAACGCGATATCGCATCTCATTTCTATGTCTCATGATAAGGTATAATATTCATTGCGAAGTGTTATGCATTCCTCGTCTACGATTCAAATGAATGTAAATGCGACACTTCCTTGCAAGGAAATAGCGTTTGCAAATGTCTACGTATCGTAGCAATAGCTTTCTAATGCTTCTTAAGACGCGATATCGCATCTCATTTCTATGTTTCCTGGTAAGATATAATATGATTTGCGAAGTGTCATGTATTCCTTGTCTACGATTCAAATGAATGTAAATGCGACACTTCCTTGCAAGGAAATAGCGTTTGCAGATGTCTACGTATCGTAGCAATAGGGTTCTTATGATTCTTAAACCGCGATATCGCATCTCATTTCTATGTTTCATGGTAAGATATAATATGATTTGCGAAGTGTCATGTATTCCTCGTCTACACTTCAAATGAATGTGAATGCGACACTTCCTCGCTAGGAAATAGCGTTTGCAGATGTCTACGTATCGTAGCAATAAAGTTCATATGATTCTTAAAACGCGATATCGCATCTCATTTCTATGTGTTATGGTAAGATATAATATAATTTGCGAAGTGTCATGTATTCCTCGTCTACACTTCAAATGGATGTAAATCCGACACTTCCTTGCTAGGAAATAGCGTCTGCAGATGTCTAGGTATCGTAGCAATAGAGTTCAAACGCTTCTTAAAACTAGATATTGCATCTCATATCTATGTTTCATGATAAGATATAATATTCATTGCGAAGTGTTATGCATTCCTCGTCTACGATTCAAATGAATGTAAATGCGACACTTCCTTGCAAGGAAATAGCGTTTGCAGATGTCTACGTATCGTAGCAATAGAGTTCTTATGATTCTTAAAACGCGATATCGCATCTCATTTCTATGTTTCATGGTAAGATATAATATGATTTGCGAAGTGTCATGTATTCCTCGTCTACACTTCAAATGAATGTAAATGCGACACTTCCTTGCTAGGAAATAGCGTCTGCAGATGTCTACGTATCGTAGCAATAGAGTTCTTATGATTCTTAAAACGCGATATCGCATCTGATTTCTATGTTTCATGGTAAGATATAATATGATTTGCGAAGTGTCATGTATTCCTCGTCCACACTTCAAATGAATGTGAATGCGACACTTCCTCGCTAGGAAATAGCGTTTGCAGATGTCTACGTATCGTAGCAATAGAGTTCATATGATTCTTAGAACGCGATATCGCATCCCATTTCTATGTTTCATGGTAAGGTAAAACATGATTTGCGAAGTGTTATGTATTCCTCGTCTACACTTCAAATGAATGTGAATGCGATACTTCCTCGCTACTAAATAGCGTTTGCAGATGTCTACGTATCGTAGCAATAGCTTTCTTATGCTTCTTAAAACGCGATATCGCATCTCATTTCTATGTTTCATGGTAAGATATAATATGATTTGCGAAGTGTCATGTATTCCTCGTCTACACTTCAAATGAATGTAAATCCGACACTTCCTTGCTAGGAAATAGCGTCTGCAGATGTCTAGGTATCGTAGCAATAGAGTTCAAACGCTTCTTAAAACTAGATATTGCATCTCATATCTATGTCTCATGATAAGGTATAATATTCATTGCGAAGTGTTATGCATTCCTCGTCTACGATTCAAATGAATGTAAATGCGACACTTCCTTGCAAGGAAATAGCGTTTGCAGATGTCTACGTATCGTAGCAATAGAGTTCTTATGATTCTTAAAACGCGATATCGCATCTCATTTCTATGTTTCATGGTAAGATATAATATGATTTGCGCAGTGTCATGTATTCCTCGTCTACACTTCAAATGAATGTGAATGCGACCCTTCCTCGCTAGGAAATAGCGTTTGCAGATGTCTACGTATCGTAGCAATAGAGTTCACATGATTCTTAGAACGCGATATCGCATCTCATTTCTATGTCTCATGGTAAGGTATAATATTCATTGCGAAGTGTTATGCATTCCTCGTCTACGATTCAAATGAATGTAAATGCGACACTTCCTTGCAAGGAAATAGCGTTTGCAGATGTCTACGTATCGTAGCAATAGCTTTCTAATGCTTCTTAAGACGCGATATCGCATCTCATTTCTATGTTTCCTGGTAAGATATAATATGATTTGCGAAGTGTCATGTATTCCTCGTCTACACTTCAAATGAATGTGAATGCGACACTTCCTCGCTAGGAAATAGCGTTTGCAGATGTCTACGTATCGTAGCAATAGAGTTCATATGATTCTTAAAACGCGATATCGCATCTCATTTCTATGTGTTATGGTAAGATATAATATAATTTGCGAATTGTCATGTATTCCTCGTCTACACTTCAAATGAATGTAAATGCGACACTTCCTTGCAAGGAAGTAGCGATTGCAGATGTCTACGTATCGAAGCAATAGAGTTCAAATGCTTCTTAAAACGAGATATTGCATCTCATATCTATGTTTCATGATAAGATATAATATACATTGCGAAGTGTTATGCATTCCTACGATTCAAGTGAATGTAAATGCGACACTTCCTTGCAAGGAAATAGCGTTTGCAGATGTCTACGTATCGTAGCAATAGAGTTCTTATGATTCTTAAAACGCGATATCGCATCTGATTTCTATGTTTCATGGTAAGATATAATATGATTTGCGAAGTGTCATGTATTCCTCGTCCACACTTCAAATGAATGTGAATGCTACACTTCCTCGCTAGGAAATAGCGTTTGCAGATGTCTACGTATCGTAGCAATAGCTTTCTAATGCTTCTTAAAACGCGATATCGCATCTCATTTCTATGTTTCATGGTAAGATATAATATGATTTGCGAAGTGTCATGTATTCCTCGTCTACACTTCAAATGAATGTAAATCCGACACTTCCTTGCTAGGAAATAGCGTCTGCAGATGTCTAGGTATCGTAGCAATAGAGTTCACATGATTCTTAGAACGCGATATCGCATCTCATTTCTATGTCTCATGATAAGGTATAATATTCATTGCGAAGTGTTATGCATTCCTCGTCTACGATTCAAATGAATGTAAATGCGACACTTCCTTGCAAGGAAATAGCGTTTGCAGATGTCTACGTATCGTAGCAATAGAGTTCTTATGATTCTTAGAACGCGATATCGCATCTCATTTCTATGTTTCATGGTAAGATATAATATGATTTGCGCAGTGTCATGTATTCCTCGTCTACACTTCAAATGAATGTGAATGCGACCCTTCCTCGCTAGGAAATAGCGTTTGCAGATGTCTACGTATCGTAGCAATAGAGTTCACATGATTCTTAGAACGCGATATCGCATCTCATTTCTATGTCTCATGATAAGGTATAATATTCATTGCGAAGTGTTATGCATTCCTCGTCTACGATTCAAATGAATGTAAATGCGACACTTCCTTGCAAGGAAATAGCGTTTGCAGATGTCTACGTATCGTAGCAATAGCTTTCTAATGCTTCTTAAGACGCGATATCGCATCTCATTTCTATGTTTCCTGGTAAGATATAATATGATTTGCGAAGTGTCATGTATTCCTCGTCTACACTTCAAATGGATGTAATTGCGACACTTCCTTGCTAGGAAATAGCGTCTGCAGATGTCTAGGTACCGTAGCAATAGAGTTCTAATGCTTCTTAAAACGCGATATCGCATCCCATTTCTATGTTTCATGGTAAGATGTAATATGATTTGCGAAGTGTTATCTATTCGTCGTCTACACTTCAAATGAATGTAAGTGCGACACTTCCTTGCAAGGAAGTAGCGACTGCAGATGTCTACGTATCGAAGCAATAGAGTTCAAATGCTTCTTAAAACGAGATATTGCATCTCATATCTATGTTTCATGGTAAGATATAATATGATTTGCGAAGTGTCATGTATTCCTCGTCTACACTTCAAATGAATGTGAATGCGACACTTCCTCGCTAGGAAATAGCGTTTGCAGATGTCTACGTATCGTAGCAATAGAGTTCATATGATTCTTAAAACGCGATATCGCATCTCATTTCTATGTGTTATGGTAAGATATAATATAATTTGCGAAGTGTCATGTATTCCTCGTCTACACTTCAAATGAATGTAAATCCGACACTTCCTTGCTAGGAAATAGCGTCTGCAGATGTCTAGGTATCGTAGCAATAGAGTTCAAACGCTTCTTAAAACTAGATATTGCATCTCATATCTATGTTTCATGATAAGATATAATATTCATTGCGAAGTGTTATGCATTCCTCGTCTACGATTCAAATGAATGTAAATGCGACACTTCCTTGCAAGGAAATAGCGTTTGCAGATGTCTACGTATCGTAGCAATAGAGTTCTTATGATTCTTAAAAAGCGATATCGCATCTCATTTCTCTGTTTCATGGTAAGATATAATATGATTTGCGAAGTGTCATGTATTCCTCGTCTACACTTCAAATGAATGTAATTGCGACACTTCCTTGCAAGGAAGTAGAGATTGCTGATGTCTACGTATCGAAGCAATAGAGTTCAAATGCTTCTTAAAGCGAGATATTGCATCTCATATCTATGTTTCATGATAAGATATAATATACATTGCGAAGTGTTATGCATTCCTCGTCTACGATTCAAAAGAATGTAAATGCGACACTTCCTTGCAAGGAAATAGCGTTTGCAGATGTCTACGTATCGTAGCAATAGAGTTCTTGTGATTCTTAAAACGCGATATCGCATCTCATTTCTATGTTTCATGGTAAGATATAATATGATTTGCGCAGTGTCATGTATTCCTCGTGTACACTTCAAATGAACGTGAATGCGACACTTCCTCGCTAGGAAATAGCGTTTGCAGATGTCTACGTATCGTAGCAATAGAGTTCATATGATACTTAGAACGCGATATCGCATCTCATTTCTATGTTTCATGGTAAGATATAACATGATTTGCGAAGTGTTATGTATTCCTCGTCTACACTTCAAATGAATGTGAATGCGATACTTCCTCGCTACTAAATAGCGTTTGCAGATGTCTACGTATCGTAGCAATAGCTTTCTAATGCTTCTTAAAACGCGATATCGCATCTCATTTCTATGTTTCATGGTACGATATAATATGGTTTGCGAAGTGTCATGTATTCCTCGTCTACACTTCAAATGAATGTAATTGCGACACTTCCTTGCTAGGAGATAGCGTCTGCAGATGTCTAGGTATCGTAGCAATAGAGTTCTAATGCTTCTTAAAACGCGATATCGCATCTCATTTCTATGTTTCATGGTAAGATGTAATATGATTTGCGAAGTGTTATCTATTCCTCGTCTACACTTCAAATGAATGTAAATGCGACACTTCCTTGCAAGGAAGTAGCGATTGCAGATGTCTACGTATCGAAGCAATAGAGTTCAAATGCTTCTTAAAACGAGATATTGCATCTCATATCTATGTTTCATGGTAAGATATAATATGATTTGCGAAGTGTCATGTATTCCTCGTCTACACTTCAAATGAATGTGAATGCGACACTTCCTCGCTAGGAAATAGCGTTTGCAGATGTCTACGTATCGTAGCAATAGAGTTCACATGATTCTTAAAACGCGATATCGCATCTCATTTCTATGTGTTATGGTAAGATATAATATAATTTGCGAATTGTCATGTATTCCTCGTCTACACTTCAAATGAATGTAAATGCGACACTTCCTTGCAAGGAAGTAGCGATTGCAGATGTCTACGTATCGAAGCAATAGAGTTCAAATGCTTCTTAAAACGAGATATTGCATCTCATATCTATGTTTCATGATAAGATATAATATACATTGCGAAGTGTTATGCATTCCTCGACTACGATTCAAGTGAATGTAAATGCGACACTTCCTTGCAAGGAAATAGCGTTTGCAGATGTCTACGTATCGTAGCAATAGAGTTCTTATGATTCTTAAAACGCGATATCGCATCTCAATTCTATGTTTCATGGTAAGATATAATATGATTTGCGAAGTGTCATGTATTCCTCGTCTACGATTCAAATGAATGTAAATGCGACACTTCCTTGCAAGGAAATAGCGTTTGCAGATGTCTACGTATCGTAGCAATAGAGTTCATATGATTCTTAAAACGCGATATCGCATCTCAATTCTATGTTTCATGGTAAGATATAATATGATTTGCGAAGTGTCATGTATTCCTCGTCTACACTTCAAATGAATGTAAATGCGACACTTCCTTGCTAGGAAATAGCGTCTGCAGATGTCTAGGTATCGTAGCAATAGAGTTCTAATGCTTCTTAAAACGCAATATCGCATCTCATTTCTATGTTTCATGGTAAGATGTAGTATGATTTGCGAAGTGTTATGTATTCCTCGTCTACACTTCAAATGAATGTGAATGCGACACTTCCTCGCTAGGAAATAGCGTTTGCAGATGTCTACGTATCGTAGCAATAGAGTTCATATGATTCTTAAAACGCGATATCGCATTTCATTTCTATGTTTCATGGTAAGATATAATATGATTTGCGAAGTGTTATGTATTCCTCGTCTACACTTCAAATTATTGTAAATGCGACACTTCCTTGCAAGGAAGTAGCGATTGCAGATGTCTACGTATCAAAGCAATAGAGTTCAAATGCTTCTTAAAACGAGATATTGCATCTCATATCTATGTTTCATGACAAGATATTATATACATTGCGAAGTGTTATGCATTCCTCGTCTACGATTCAAATGAATGTAAATGCGACACTTCCTCGCTAGGAAATAGCGTTTGCAGATGCCTACGTATCGTAGCAATAGAGTTCATATGATTCTTAGAACGAGATATTGCATCTCATATCTATGTTTCATGATAAGATATAATATACATTGCGAAGTGTTATGCATTCCTCGACTACGATTCAAGTGAATGTAAATGCGACACTTCCTTGCAAGGAAATAGCGTCTGCAGATGTCTAGGTATCGTAGCAATAGAGTTCAAACGCTTCTTAAAACTAGATATTGCATCTCATATCTATGTTTCATGATAAGATATAATATTCATTGCGAAGTGTTATGCATTCCTCGTCTACGATTCAAATGAATGTAAATGCGACACTTCCTTGCAAGGAAATAGCGTTTGCAGATGTCTACGTATCGTAGCAATAGAGTCCTTATGATTCTTAAAACGCGATATCGCATCTCATTTCTATGTTTCATGGTAAGATATAATATGATTTGCGAAGTGTCATGTATTCCTCGTCTACACTTCAAATGAATGTAAATGCGACACTTCCTTGCTAGGAAATAGCGTCTGCAGATGTCTAGGTATCGTAGCAATAGAGTTCTAATGCTTCTTAAAACGCGATATCGCATCTCATTTCTATGTTTCATGGTAAGATGTAGTATGATTTGCGAAGTGTTATGTATTCCTCGTCTACACTTCAAATGAATGTGAATGCGACACTTCCTCGCTAGGAAATAGCGTTTGCAGATGTCTACGTATCGTAGCAATAGAGTTCATATGATTCTTAAAACGCGATATCGCATCTCATTTCTATGTTTCATGGTAAGATATAATATGATTTGCGAAGTGTTATGTATTCCTCGTCTACACTTCAAATGATTGTAAATGCGACACTTCCTTGCAAGGAAGTAGCGATTGCAGATGTCTACGTATCAAAGCAATAGAGTTCAAATGCTTCTTAAAACGAGATATTGCATCTCATATCTATGTTTCATGATAAGATATTATATACATTGCGAAGTGTTATGCATTCCTCGTCTACGATTCAAATGAATGTAAATGCGACACTTCCTCGCTAGGAAATAGCGTTTGCAGATGCCTACGTATCGTA
Source organism: Xylocopa sonorina (assembly GCF_050948175.1). Lineage (NCBI taxonomy): Eukaryota > Metazoa > Arthropoda > Insecta > Hymenoptera > Apidae > Xylocopa > Xylocopa sonorina. The sequence continues at coordinate 471,882 of NW_027490234.1, forward strand.
GCAATAGAGTTCATATGATCCTTAGAACGCGATATCGCATCTCATTTCTATGTTTCTTGGTAAGATATAACATGATTTGCGAAGTGTTATGTATTCCTCGTCTACACTTCAAATGAATGTGAATGCGATACTTCCTCGCTACTAAATAGCGTTTGCAGATGTCTACGTTTCGTAGCAATAGAGTTCAGATGATTCTTAAAACGCGATATCGCATCTCATTTCTATGTTTCATGGTAAGATATAACATGATTTGCGAAGTGTTATGTATTCCTCGTCTACACTTCAAATGAATGTGAATGCGGTACTTCCTCGCTAGGAAATAGCGTTTGCAGATGTCTACGTATCGTAGCAATAGCTTTCTAATGCTTCTTAAGACGCGATATCGCATCTCATTTCTATGTTTCATGGTAAGATATAATATGATTTGCGAAGTGTCATGTATTCCTCGTCTACACTTCAAATGAATGTAATTGCGACACTTCCTTGCAAGGAAGTAGAGATTGCTGATGTCTACGTATCGAAGCAATAGAGTTCAAATGCTTCTTAAAACGAGATATTGCATCTCATATCTATGTTTCATGATAAGATATAATATACATTGCGAAGTGTTATGCATTCCTCGACTACGATTCAAGTGAATGTAAATGCGACACTTCCTTGCAAGGAAATAGCGTTTGCAGATGTCTACGTATCGTAGCAATAGAGTTCTTATGATTCTTAAAACGCGATATCGCATCTCATTTCTATGTTTCATGGTAAGATATAATATGATTTGCGAAGTGTCATGTATTCCTCGTCTACACTTCAAATGAATGTGAATGCGACACTTCCTCGCTAGGAAATAGCGTTTGCAGATGTCTACGTATCGTAGCAATAGAGTTCATATGATTCTTAAAACGCGATATCGCATCTCATTTCTATGTGTTATGGTAAGATATAATATAATTTGCGAAGTGTCATGTATTCCTCGTCTACACTTCAAATGAATGTAAATCCGACACTTCCTTGCTAGGAAATAGCGTCTGCAGATGTCTAGGTATCGTAGCAATAGAGTTCAAACGCTTCTTAAAACTAGATATTGCATCTCATATCTATGTTTCATGATAAGATATAATATTCATTGCGAAGTGTTATGCATTCCTCGTCTACGATTCAAATGAATGTAAATGCGACACTTCCTTGCAAGGAAATAGCGTTTGCAGATGTCTACGTATCGTAGCAATAGAGTCCTTATGATTCTTAAAACGCGATATCGCATCTCATTTCTATGTTTCATGGTAAGATATAATATGATTTGCGAAGTGTCATGTATTCCTCGTCTACACTTCAAATGAATGTAAATGCGACACTTCCTTGCTAGGAAATAGCGTCTGCAGATGTCTAGGTATCGTAGCAATAGAGTTCTAATGCTTCTTAAAACGCGATATCGCATCTCATTTCTATGTTTCATGGTAAGATGTAGTATGATTTGCGAAGTGTTATGTATTCCTCGTCTACACTTCAAATGAATGTGAATGCGACACTTCCTCGCTAGGAAATAGCGTTTGCAGATGTCTACGTATCGTAGCAATAGAGTTCATATGATTCTTAAAACGCGATATCGCATCTCATTTCTATGTTTCATGGTAAGATATAATATGATTTGCGAAGTGTTATGTATTCCTCGTCTACACTTCAAATGATTGTAAATGCGACACTTCCTTGCAAGGAAGTAGCGATTGCAGATGTCTACGTATCAAAGCAATAGAGTTCAAATGCTTCTTAAAACGAGATATTGCATCTCATATCTATGTTTCATGATAAGATATTATATACATTGCGAAGTGTTATGCATTCCTCGTCTACGATTCAAATGAATGTAAATGCGACACTTCCTCGCTAGGAAATAGCGTTTGCAGATGCCTACGTATCGTAGCAATAGAGTTCATATGATCCTTAGAACGCGATATCGCATCTCATTTCTATGTTTCTTGGTAAGATATAACATGATTTGCGAAGTGTTATGTATTCCTCGTCTACACTTCAAATGAATGTGAATGCGATACTTCCTCGCTACTAAATAGCGTTTGCAGATGTCTACGTTTCGTAGCAATAGAGTTCAGATGATTCTTAAAACGCGATATCGCATCTCATTTCTATGTTTCATGGTAAGATATAACATGATTTGCGAAGTGTTATGTATTCCTCGTCTACACTTCAAATGAATGTGAATGCGGTACTTCCTCGCTAGGAAATAGCGTTTGCAGATGTCTACGTATCGTAGCAATAGCTTTCTAATGCTTCTTAAGACGCGATATCGCATCTCATTTCTATGTTTCATGGTAAGATATAATATGATTTGCGAAGTGTCATGTATTCCTCGTCTACACTTCAAATGAATGTAATTGCGACACTTCCTTGCAAGGAAGTAGAGATTGCTGATGTCTACGTATCGAAGCAATAGAGTTCAAATGCTTCTTAAAACGAGATATTGCATCTCATATCTATGTTTCATGATAAGATATAATATACATTGCGAAGTGTTATGCATTCCTCGACTACGATTCAAGTGAATGTAAATGCGACACTTCCTTGCAAGGAAATAGCGTTTGCAGATGTCTACGTATCGTAGCAATAGAGTTCTTATGATTCTTAAAACGCGATATCGCATCTCATTTCTATGTTTCATGGTAAGATATAATATGATTTGCGAAGTGTCATGTATTCCTCGTCTACACTTCAAATGAATGTGAATGCGACACTTCCTCGCTAGGAAATAGCGTTTGCAGATGTCTACGTATCGTAGCAATAGAGTTCATATGATTCTTAAAACGCGATATCGCATCTCATTTCTATGTGTTATGGTAAGATATAATATAATTTGCGAAGTGTCATGTATTCCTCGTCTACACTTCAAATGAATGTAAATCCGACACTTCCTTGCTAGGAAATAGCGTCTGCAGATGTCTAGGTATCGTAGCAATAGAGTTCAAACGCTTCTTAAAACTAGATATTGCATCTCATATCTATGTTTCATGATAAGATATAATATTCATTGCGAAGTGTTATGCATTCCTCGTCTACGATTCAAATGAATGTAAATGCGACACTTCCTTGCAAGGAAATAGCGTTTGCAGATGTCTACGTATCGTAGCAATAGAGTTCTTATGATTCTTAAAACGCGATATCGCATCTCATTTCTATGTTTCATGGTAAGATATAATATGATTTGCGAAGTGTCATGTATTCCTCGTCTACACTTCAAATGAATGTAAATGCGACACTTCCTTGCTAGGAAATAGCGTCTGCAGATGTCTAGGTATCGTAGCAATAGAGTTCTAATGCTTCTTAAAACGCGATATCGCATCTCATTTCTATGTTTCATGGTAAGATATAATATGATTTGCGAAGTGTTATGTATTCCTCGTCTACACTTCAAATGATTGTAAATGCGACACTTCCTTGCAAGGAAGTAGCGATTGCAGATGTCTACGTATCAAAGCAATAGAGTTCAAATGCTTCCTAAAACGAGATATTGCATCTCATATCTATGTTTCATGATAAGATATTATATACATTGCGAAGTGTTATGCATTCCTCGTCTACGATTCAAATGAATGTAAATGCGACACTTCCTCGCTAGGAAATAGCGTTTGCAGATGCCTACGTATCGTAGCAATAGAGTTCATATGATTCTTAGAACGCGATATCGCATCTCATTTCTATGTTTCTTGGTAAGATATAACATGATTTGCGAAGTGTTATGTATTCCTCGTCTACACTTCAAATGAATGTGAATGCGATACTTCCTCGCTACGAAATAGCGTTTGCAGATGTCTACGTTTCGTAGCAATAGAGTTCAGATGATTCTTAAAACGCGATATCGCATCTCATTTCTATGTTTCATGGTAAGATATAACATGATTTGCGAAGTGTTATGTATTCCTCGTCTACACTTCAAATGAATGTGAATGCGATACTTCCTCGCTAGGAAATAGCGTTTGCAGATGTCTACGTATCGTAGCAATAGCTTTCTAATGCTTCTTAAGACGCGATATCGCATCTCATTTCTATGTTTCATGGTAAGATATATTATGATTTGCGAAGTGTCATGTATTCCTCGTCTACACTTCAAATGAATGTAATTGCGACACTTCCTTGCAAGGAAGTAGAGATTGCTGATGTCTACGTATCGAAGCAATAGAGTTCAAATGCTTCTTAAAACGAGATATTGCATCTCATATCTATGTTTCATGATAAGATATAATATACATTGCGAAGTGTTATGCATTCCTCGTCTACGATTCAAATGAATGTAAATGCGACACTTCCTTGCAAGGAAATAGCGTTTGCAGATGTCTACGTATCGTAGCAATAGAGTTCTTGTGATTCTTAAAACGCGATATCGCATCTCATTTCTATGTTTCATGGTAAGATATAATATGATTTGCGCAGTGTCATGTATTCCTCGTGTACACTTCAAATGAACGTGAATGCGACACTTCCTCGCTAGGAAATAGCGTTTGCAAATGTCTACGTATCGTAGCAATAGAGTTCTTATGATTCTTAAAACGCGATATCGCATCTTATTTCTATGTTTCATGGTAAGATGTAATATGATTTGCGAAGTGTTATCTATTCCTCGTCTACACTTCAAATGAATGTAAATGCGACACTTCCTTGCAAGGAAGTAGCGATTGCAGATGTCTACGTATCGAAGCAATAGAGTTCAAATGCTTCTTAAAACGAGATATTGCATCTCATATCTATGTTTCATGGTAAGATATAATATGATTTGCGAAGTGTCATGTATTCCTCGTCTACACTTCAAATGAATGTGAATGCGACACTTCCTCGCTAGGAAATAGCGTTTGCAGATGTCTACGTATCGTAGCAATAGAGTTCATATGATTCTTAAAACGCGATATCGCATCTCATTTCTATGTGTTATGGTAAGATATAATATAATTTGCGAAGTGTCATGTATTCCTCGTCTACACTTCAAATGAATGTAAATCCGACACTTCCTTGCTAGGAAATAGCGTCTGCAGATGTCTAGGTATCGTAGCAATAGAGTTCAAACGCTTCTTAAAACTAAATATTGCATCTCATATCTATGTTTCATGATAAGATATAATATTCATTGCGAAGTGTTATGCATTCCTCGTCTACGATTCAAATGAATGTAAATGCGACACTTCCTTGCAAGGAAATGGCGTTTGCAGATGTCTACGTATCGTAGCAATAGAGTTCATATGATTCTTAAAACGCGATAAGGCATCTCATTTCTATGTTTCATGGTAAGATATAATATGATTTGCGAAGTGTTATGTATTCCTCGTCTACACTTCAAATGATTGTAAATGCGACACTTCCTTGCATGGAAGTAGCGATTGCAGATGTCTACGTATCGAAGCAATAGAGTTCAAATGCTTCTTAAAACGAGATATTGCATCTCATATCTATGTTTCATGATAAGATATAATATAGATTGCGAAGTGTTATGCATTCCTCGTCTACGATTCAAATGAATGTAAATGCGACACTTCCTCGCTAGGAAATAGCGTTTGCAGATGCCTACGTATCGTAGCAATAGAGTTCATATGATTCTTAGAACGCGATATCGCATCTCATTTCTATGTTTCATGGTAAGATATAACATGATTTGCGAAGTGTTATGTATTCCTCGTCTACACTTCAAATGAATGTGAATGCGATACTTCCTCGCTACTAAATAGCGTTTGCAGATGTCTACGTATCGTAGCAATAGCTTTCTAATGCTTCTTAAAACGCGATATCGCATCTCATTTCTATGTTTCATGGTACGATATAATATGATTTGCGAAGTGTCATGTATTCCTCGTCTACACTTCAAATGAATGTAATTGCGACACTTCCTTGCTAGGAAATAGCGTCTGCAGATGTCTAGGTATCGTAGCAATAGAGTTCTAATGCTTCTTAAAACGCGATATCGCATCTCATTTCTATGTTTCATGGTAAGATGTAATATGATTTGCGAAGTGCTATCTATTCCTCGTCTACACTTCAAATGAATGTAAATGCGACACTTCCTTGCTAGGAAGTAGCGATTGCAGATGTCTACGTATCGAAGCAATAGAGTTCAAATGCTTCTTAAAACGAGATATTGCATCTCATATCTATGTTTCATGGTAAGATATAATATGATTTGCGAAGTGTCATGTATTCCTCGTCTACACTTCAAATGAATGTGAATGCGACACTTCCTCGCTAGGAAATAGCGTTTGCAGATGTCTACGTATCGTAGCAATAGAGTTCATATGATTCTTAAAACGCGATATCGCATCTCATTTCTATGTGTTATGGTAAGATATAATATAATTTGCGAAGTGTCATGTATTCCTCGTCTACACTTCAAATGAATGTAAATCCGACACTTCCTTGCTAGGAAATAGCGTCTGCAGATGTCTAGGTATCGTAGCAATTGAGTTCAAACGCTTCTTAAAACTAGATATTGCATCTCATATCTATGTCTCACGATAAGGTATAATATTCATTGCGAAGTGTTATGCATTCCTCGTCTACGATTCAAATGAATGTAAATGCGACACTTCCTTGCAAGGAAATAGCGTTTGCAGATGTCTACGTATCGTAGCAATAGAGTTCTTATGATTCTTAAAACGCGATATCGCATCTCATTTCTATGTTTCATGGTAAGATATAATATGATTTGCGCAGTGTCATGTATTCCTCGTCTACACTTCAAATGAATGTGAATGCGACCCTTCCTCGCTAGGAAATAGCGTTTGCAGATGTCTACGTATCGTAGCAATAGAGTTCACATGATTCTTAGAACGCGATATCGCATCTCATTTCTATGTCTCATGATAAGGTATAATATTCATTGCGAAGTGTTATGCATTCCTCGTCTACGATTCAAATGAATGTAAATGCGACACTTCCTTGCAAGGAAATAGCGTTTGCAGATGTCTACGTATCGTAGCAATAGCTTTCTAATGCTTCTTAAGACGCGATATCGCATCTCATTTCTATGTTTCCTGGTAAGATATAATATGATTTGCGAAGTGTCATGTATTCCTCGTCTACGATTCAAATGAATGTAAATGCGACACTTCCTTGCAAGGAAATAGCGTTTGGAGATGTCTACGTATAGTAGCAATAGAGATCTGATGCTTCTTAAAACGCGATATCGCATCTCATTTCTATGTTTCATGGTAAGATGTAATATGATTTGCGAAGTGTTATGTATTCCTCGTCTACACTTCAAATGAATGTAAATGCGACACTTCCTTGCAAGGAAGTAGCGAATGCAGATGTCCACGTATCGAAGCAATAGAGTTCAAATGCTTCTTAAAACGAGATATTGCATCTCATATCTATGTTTCATGATAAGATATAATATACATTGCCAAGTGTTATGCATTCCTCGACTACGATTCAAGTGAATGTAAATGCGACACTTCCTTGCAAGGAAATAGCGTTTGCAGATGTCTACGTAACGTAGCAATAGAGTTCTTATGATTCTTAAAACGCGATATCGCATCTCATTTCTATGTTTCATGGTAAGATATAATATGATTTGCGAAGTGTCATGTATTCCTCGTCTAAACTTCAAATGAATGTGAATGCGACACTTCCTCGCTAGGAAATAGCGTTTGCAGATGTCTACGTATCGTAGCAATAGAGTTCATATGATTCTTAAAACGCGATATCGCATCTCATTTCTATGTGTTATGGTAAGATATAATATAATTTGCGAAGTGTCATGTATTCCTCGTCTACACTTCAAATGAATGTAAATCCGACACTTCCTTGCTAGGAAATAGCGTCTGCAGATGTCTAGGTATCGTAGCAATAGAGTTCAAACGCTTCTTAAAACTAGATATTGCATCTCATATCTATGTTTCATGATAAGATATAATATTCATTGCGAAGTGTTATGCATTCCTCGTCTACGGTTCAAATGAATGTAAATGCGACACATCCTTGCAAGGAAATAGCGTTTGCAGATGTCTACGTATCGTAGCAATAGAGTTCTTATGATTCTTAAAACGCGATATCGCATCTCATTTCTATGTTTCATGGTAAGATATAATATGATTTGCGAAGTGTCATGTATTCCTCGTCTACACTTCAAATGAATGTAAATGCGACGCTTCCTTGCTAGGAAATAGCGTCTGCAGATGTCTAGGTATCGTAGCAATAGAGTTCTAATGCTTCTTAAAACGCGATATCGCATCTCATTTCTATGTTTCATGGTAAGATGTAGTAAGATTTGCGAAGTGTTATGTATTCCTCGTCTACACTTCAAATGAATGTGAATGCGACACTTCCTCGCTAGGAAATAGCGTTTGCAGATGTCTACGTATCGTAGCAATAGAGTTCATATGATTCTTAAAACGCGATAAGGCATCTCATTTCTATGTTTCATGGTAAGATATAATATGATTTGCGAAGTGTTATGTATTCCTCGTCTACACTTCAAATGATTGTAAATGCGACACTTCCTTGCAAGGAAGTAGCGATTGCAGATGCCTACGTATCGAAGCAATAGAGTTCAAATGCTTCTTAAAACGAGATATTGCATCTCATATCTATGTTTCATGATAAGATATAATATACATTGCGAAGTGTTATGCATTCCTCGTCTACGATTCAAATGAATGTAAATGCGACACTTCCTCGCTAGGAAATAGCGTTTGCAGATGCCTACGTATCGTAGCAATAGAGTTCATATGATTCTTAGAACGCGATATCGCATCTCATTTCTATGTTTCTTGGTAAGATATAACATGATTTGCGAAGTGTTATGTATTCCTCGTCTACACTTCAAATGAATGTGAATGCGATACTTCCTCGCTAGGAAATAGCGTTTGCAGATGTCTACGTATCGTAGCAATAGCTTTCTAATGCTTCTTAAGACGCGGTATCGCATCTCATTTCTATGTTTCATGGTAAGATATAATATGATTTGCGAAGTGTCATGTATTCCTCGTCTACACTTCAAATGAATGTAATTGCGACACTTCCTTGCAAGGAAGTAGAGATTGCTGATGTCTACGTATCGAAGCAATAGAGATCAAATGCTTCTTAAAACGAGATATTGCATCTCATATCTATGTTTCATGATAAGATATAATATACATTGCGAAGTGTTATGCATTCCTCGTCTACGATTCAAATGAATGTAAATGCGACACTTCCTTGCAAGGAAATAGCGTTTGCAGATGTCTACGTATCGTAGCAATAGAGTTCTTGTGATTCTTAAAACGCGATATCGCATCTCATTTCTATGTTTCATGGTAAGATATAATATGATTTGCGCAGTGTCATGTATTCCTCGTGTACACTTCAAATGAACGTGAATGCGACACTTCCTCGCTAGGAAATAGCGTTTGCAAATGTCTACGTATCGTAGCAATAGAGTTCTTATGATTCTTAAAACGCGATATCGCATCTTATTTCTATGTTTCATGGTAAGATATAATATGATTTGCGAAGTGTCATGTATTCCTCGTCTACGATTCAAATGAATGTAAATGCGACACTTCCTTGCAAGGAAATAGCGATTGCAGATGTCTACGTATCGTAGCAATAGAGTTCTTATGATTCTTAAAACGCGATATCGCATCTCATTTCTATGTTTCATGGTAAGATATAATATGATTTGCGAAGTGTCATGTAATCCTCGTCCACACTTCAAATGAATGTGAATGCGACACTTCCTCGCTAGGAAATAGCGTTTGCAGATGTCTACGTATCGTAGCAATAGAGTTCATATGATTCTTAGAACGCGATATCGCATCTCATTTCTATGTTTCATGGTAAGATATAACATGATTTGCGAAGTGTTATGTATTCCTCGTCTACACTTCAAATGAATGTGAATGCGATACTTCCTCGCTACTAAATAGCGTTTGCAGATGTCTACGTATCGTAGCAATAGCTTTCTAATGCTTCTTAAAACGCGATATCGCATCTCATTTCTATGTTTCATGGTACGATATAATATGATTTGCGAAGTGTTATCTATTCCTCGTCTACACTTCAAATGAATGTAAGTGCGACACTTCCTTGCAAGGAAGTAGCGACTGCAGATATCTACGTATCGAAGCAATAGAGTTCAAATGCTTCTTAAAACGAGATATTGCATCTCATATCTATGTTTCATGGTAAGATATAATATGATTTGCGAAGTGTCATGTATTCCTCGTCTACACTTCAAATGAATGTGAATGCGACACTTCCTCGCTAGGAAATAGCGTTTGCAGATGCCTACGTATCGTAGCAATAGAGTTCATATGATTCTTAAAACGCGATATCGCATCTCATTTCTATGTGTTATGGTAAGATATAATATAATTTGCGAAGTGTCATGTATTCCTCGTCTACACTTCAAATGAATGTAAATCCGACACTTCCTTGCTAGGAAATAGCGTCTGCAGATGTCTAGGTATCGTAGCAATAGAGTTCAAACGCTTCTTAAAACTAGATATTGCAACTCATATATATGTTTCATGATAAGATATAATATTCATTGCGAAGTGTTATGCATTCCTCGTCTACGATTCAAATGAATGTAAATGCGACACTTCCTTGCAAGGAAATAGCGTTTGCAGATGTCTACTTATCGTAGCAATAGAGTTCTTATGATTCTTAAAACGCGATATCGCATCTCATTTCTACGTTTCATGGTAAGATATAATATGATTTGCGAAGTGTCATGTATTCCTCGTCTACACTTCAAATGAACGTGAATGCGACACTTCCTCGCTAGGAAATAGCGTTTGCAAATGTCTACGTATCGTAGCAATAGAGTTCTTATGATTCTTAAAACGCGATATCGCATCTTATTTCTATGTATCATGGTAAGATATAATATGATTTGCGAAGTGTCATGTATTCCTCGTCTACGATTCAAATGAATGTAAATGCGACACTTCCTTGCAAGGAAATAGCGATTGCAGATGTCTACGTATCGTAGCAATAGAGTTCTTATGATTCTTAAAACGCGATATCGCATCTCATTTCTATGTTTCATGGTAAGATATAATATGATTTGCGAAGTGTCATGTAATCCTCGTCCACACTTCAAATGAATGTGAATGCGACACTTCCTCGCTAGGAAATAGCGTTTGCAGATGTCTACGTATCGTAGCAATAGAGTTCATATGATTCTTAGAACGCGATATCGCATCTCATTTCTATGTTTCATGGTAAGATATAACTTGATTTGCGAAGTGTTATGTATTCCTCGTCTACACTTCAAATGAATGTGAATGCGATACTTCCTCGCTACTAAATAGCGTTTGCAGATGTCTACGTATCGTAGCAATAGCTTTCTAATGCTTCTTAAAACGCGATATCGCATCTCATTTCTATGTTTCATGGTACGATATAATATGATTTGCGAAGTGTCATGTATTCCTCGTCTACACTTCAAATGAATGTAATTGCGACACTTCCTTGCTAGGAAATAGCGTCTGCAGATGTCTAGGTACCGTAGCAATAGAGTTCTAATGCTTCTTAAAACGCGATATAGCATCCCATTTCTATGTTTCATGGTAAGATATAACATGATTTGCGAAGTGTCATGTATTCCTCGTCTACACTTCAAATGAATGTAAATGCGACACTTCCTCGCTAGGAAATAGCGTTTGCAGATGTCTACGTATCGTAGCAATAGATTTCTAATGCTTCTTAAAACGCGATATCGCATCTCATTTCTATGTTTCATGGTAAGATATAATATGATTTGCGAAGTGTCATGTATTCCTCGTCTTCACTTCAAATGAATGTAAATGCAACACTTCCTTGCAAGGAAATAGCGTTTGCAGATGTTTACCTATCAAAGCAATAGAGTTCTAATGCTTCTTAAAACGCGATATCGCATCTCATTTCTATGTTTCATGGTAAGATATAATATGATGTGCGAAGTGTTATGTATTCCTTGTCTGCACTTCAAATGAATGTAAATGCGACACTTCCTTGCTAGGAAATAGCGTCTGCAGATGTCTAGGTATCGTAGCAATAGAGTACTAATGCTTCTTATAACGAGATATCGCATCTCATTTCTATGTTTCATGGTAAGATGTAATATGATTTGCGAAGTGTTATGTATTCCTCGTCTACACATCAAATGAATGTAAATTCGACACTTCCTTGCTAGGAAATAGCGTCTGCAGATGTCTAGGTATCGTAGCGATAGAGTTCTTATGATTCTTAAAACGCGATATCGCATCTCATTTCTATGTTTCATGGTAAGATATAATATGTTTTGCGAAGTGTTATGTATTCCTCGTCTACACATCAAATGAATGTAAATTCGACACTTCCTTGCTAGGAAATAGCGTATGCAGATGTCTAGGTATCGTAGCGATAGAGTACTAATGCTTCTTAAAACGCGATATCGCATCTCATTTCTATGTTTCATGGTAAGATGTAATATGATTTGCGAAGTGTTATGCATTCCTCGTCTACGATTCAAATGAATGTAAATGCGACACTTCCTTGCAAGGAAGTAGTGATTGCAGATGTCTACGTATCGAAGCACTAGGATTCTTATGATTATTAAAACGCGATATCGCATCTCATTTCTATGTTTCATGGTAAGATATAATATGATTTGCGAAGTGTCATGTATTCCTCGTCTACACTTCAAATGAATGTGAATGCGACACTTCCTCGCTAGGAAATAGCGTTTGCAGATGTCTACGTATCGTAGCAATAGCTTTCTAATGCTTCTTAAAACGCGATATCGCATCTCATTTCTATGTTTCATGGTAAGATATAATATGATTTGCGAAGTGCTACGTATTCCTCGTCTACACTTCAAATGAATGTAAATGCGACACTTCCTTGCAAAGAAATAGCGTTTGCAGATATGTACGTATCGTAGCAATAGGTATGTAATGCTTCATAAAACGCGATATCGCATCTCATTTCTACGTTTCATGGTAAGATATAACATGATTTGCGAAGTGTCATGTATTCCTCGTCTACACTTCAAATGAATGTAAATCCGACACTTCCTTGCTAGGAAATAGCGTCTGCAGATGTCTAGGTATCGTAGCAATAGAGTTCAAACGCTTCTTAAAACTAGATATTGCAACTCATATATATGTTTCATGATAAGATATAATATTCATTGCGAAGTGTTATGCATTCCTCGTCTACGATTCAAATGAATGTAAATGCGACACTTCCTTGCAAGGAAATAGCGTTTGCAGATGTCTACTTATCGTAGCAATAGAGTTCTTATGATTCTTAAAACGCGATATCGCATCTCATTTCTACGTTTCATGGTAAGATATAATATGATTTGCGAAGTGTCATGTATTCCTCGTCTACACTTCAAATGAACGTGAATGCGACACTTCCTCGCTAGGAAATAGCGTTTGCAAATGTCTACGTATCGTAGCAATAGAGTTCTTATGATTCTTAAAACGCGATATCGCATCTTATTTCTATGTTTCATGGTAAGATATAATATGATTTGCGAAGTGTCATGTATTCCTCGTCTACGATTCAAATGAATGTAAATGCGACACTTCCTTGCAAGGAAATAGCGATTGCAGATGTCTACGTATCGTAGCAATAGAGTTCTTATGATTCTTAAAACGCGATATCGCATCTCATTTCTATGTTTCATGGTAAGATATAATATGATTTGCGAAGTGTCATGTAATCCTCGTCCACACTTCAAATGAATGTGAATGCGACACTTCCTCGCTAGGAAATAGCGTTTGCAGATGTCTACGTATCGTAGCAATAGAGTTCATATGATTCTTAGAACGCGATATCGCATCTCATTTCTATGTTTCATGGTAAGATATAACTTGATTTGCGAAGTGTTATGTATTCCTCGTCTACACTTCAAATGAATGTGAATGCGATACTTCCTCGCTACTAAATAGCGTTTGCAGATGTCTACGTATCGTAGCAATAGCTTTCTAATGCTTCTTAAAACGCGATATCGCATCTCATTTCTATGTTTCATGGTACGATATAATATGATTTGCGAAGTGTCATGTATTCCTCGTCTACACTTCAAATGAATGTAATTGCGACACTTCCTTGCTAGGAAATAGCGTCTGCAGATGTCTAGGTACCGTAGCAATAGAGTTCTAATGCTTCTTAAAACGCGATATAGCATCCCATTTCTATGTTTCATGGTAAGATATAACATGATTTGCGAAGTGTCATGTATTCCTCGTCTACACTTCAAATGAATGTAAATGCGACACTTCCTCGCTAGGAAATAGCGTTTGCAGATGTCTACGTATCGTAGCAATAGATTTCTAATGCTTCTTAAAACGCGATATCGCATCTCATTTCTATGTTTCATGGTAAGATATAATATGATTTGCGAAGTGTCATGTATTCCTCGTCTTCACTTCAAATGAATGTAAATGCAACACTTCCTTGCAAGGAAATAGCGTTTGCAGATGTTTACCTATCAAAGCAATAGAGTTCTAATGCTTCTTAAAACGCGATATCGCATCTCATTTCTATGTTTCATGGTAAGATATAATATGATTTGCGAAGTGTTATGTATTCCTTGTCTGCACTTCAAATGAATGTAAATGCGACACTTCCTTGCTAGGAAATAGCGTCTGCAGATGTCTAGGTATCGTAGCAATAGAGTTCTAATGCTTCTTATAACGAGATATCGCATCTCATTTCTATGTTTCATGGTAAGATGTAATATGATTTGCGAAGTGTTATGTATTCCTCGTCTACACATCAAATGAATGTAAATTCGACACTTCCTTGCTAGGAAATAGCGTCTGCAGATGTCTAGGTATCGTAGCGATAGAGTTCTTATGATTCTTAAAACGCGATATCGCATCTCATTTCTATGTTTCATGGTAAGATATAATATGTTTTGCGAAGTGTTATGTATTCCTCGTCTACACATCAAATGAATGTAAATTCGACACTTCCTTGCTAGGAAATAGCGTATGCAGATGTCTAGGTATCGTAGCGATAGAGTACTAATGCTTCTTAAAACGCGATATCGCATCTCATTTCTATGTTTCATGGTAAGATGTAATATGATTTGCGAAGTGTTATGCATTCCTCGTCTACGATTCAAATGAATGTAAATGCGACACTTCCTTGCAAGGAAGTAGTGATTGCAGATGTCTACGTATCGAAGCACTAGGATTCTTATGATTATTAAAACGCGATATCGCATCTCATTTCTATGTTTCATGGTAAGATATAATATGATTTGCGAAGTGTCATGTATTCCTCGTCTACACTTCAAATGAATGTGAATGCGACACTTCCTCGCTAGGAAATAGCGTTTGCAGATGTCTACGTATCGTAGCAATAGCTTTCTAATGCTTCTTAAAACGCGATATCGCATCTCATTTCTATGTTTCATGGTAAGATATAATATGATTTGCGAAGTGCTACGTATTCCTCGTCTACACTTCAAATGAATGTAAATGCGACACTTCCTTGCAAAGAAATAGCGTTTGCAGATATGTACGTATCGTAGCAATAGGTATGTAATGCTTCATAAAACGCGATATCGCATCTCATTTCTACGTTTCATGGTAAGATATAACATGATTTGCGAAGTGTCATGTATTCCTCGTCTACACTTCAAATGAATGTAAATGCGACACTTCCTCGCTAGGAAATAGCGTTTGCAGATGTCTACGAATCGTAGCAATAGATTTCTAATGCTTCTTAAAACGCGATATCGCATCTCATTTCTATGTTTCATGGTAAGATATAATATGATTTGCGAAGTGTCATGTATTCCTCGTCTACACTTCAAATGAATGTAAATGCAACACTTCCTTGCAAGGAAATAGCGTTTGCAGATGTTTACCTATCAAAGCAATAGAGTTCTAATGCTTCTTAAAACGCGATATCGCATCTCATTTCTATGTTTCATGGTAAGATATAATATGATTTGCGAAGTGTCATGTATTCCTCGTCTACACTTCAAATGAATGTGAATGCGACACTTCCTCGCTAGGAAATAGCGTTTGCAGATGTCTACGTATCGTAGCAATAGCTTTCTAATGCTTCTTAAAACGCGATATCGCATCTCATTTCTATGTTTCATGGTAAGATATAATATGATTTGCGAAGTGCTACGTATTCCTCGTCTACACTTCAAATGAATGTAAATGCGACACTTCCTTGCAAAGAAATAGCGTTTGCAGATATGTACGTATCGTAGCAATAGGTATGTAATGCTTCATAAAACGCGATATCGCATCTCATTTCTACGTTTCATGGTAAGATATAACATGATTTGCGAAGTGTCATGTATTCCTCGTCTACACTTCAAATGAATGTAAATGCGACACTTCCTCGCTAGGAAATAGCGTTTGCAGATGTCTACGAATCGTAGCAATAGATTTCTAATGCTTCTTAAAACGCCATATCGCATCTCATTTCTATGTTTCATGGTAAGATATAATATGATTTGCGAAGTGTCATGTATTCCTCGTCTACACTTCAAATGAATGTAAATGCAACACTTCCTTGCAAGGAAATAGCGTTTGCAGATGTTTACCTATCAAAGCAATAGAGTTCTAATGCTTCTTAAAACGCGACATCGCATCTCATTTCTATGTTTCATGGTAAGATATAATATGATTTGCGAAGTGTTATGTATTCCTTGTCTGCACTTCAAATGAATGTAAATGAGACACTTCCTTGCAAGGAAATAGCGTTTGCAGATGTCTACGTATCGTAGCAATAGATTTCTAATGATTCTTAAAACGCGATATCGCATCTCATTTCTATGTTTCATGGTAAGATATAATATGATTTGCGAAGTGTCATGTATTCCTCGTCTACACTTCAAATGAATGTGAATGCGACACTTCCTCGCTAGGAAATAGCGTTTGTAGATGTCTACGTATCGTAGCAATAGTTCATATTATTCTTAAAAACGCGATATCGCATCTCATTTCTATGTTTCATGGTAAGATATAACATGATTTGCGAAGTGTCATGTATTCCTCGTCTACACTTCAAATGAATGTAAATGCGACACTTCCTTGCAAGGAAATAGCGTTTGCAGTTGTCTACGTATCGTAGCAATAGAGTTCTTATGATTCTTAAAACGCGATATCGCATCTCATTTCTATGTTTCATGGTAAGATATAATATGATTTGCGAAGTGTTATGTATTCCTCGTCTACACTTCAAATGAATGTAAATGCGACACTTCCTTGCAAAGAAATAGCGTTTGCAGATGTCTACGTAACGTAGCAATAGATATGTAATGCTTCTTAAAACGCGATAACGCATCTCATTTCTATGTTTCATGGTAAGATATAATATGATTTGCGAAGTGTCATGTATTCCTCGTCTACACTTCAAATGAATGTAAATGCGACACTTCCTTGCAAAGAAATAGCGTTTGCAGATGTCTACGTATCGTAGCAATAGATATGTAATGCTTCTTAAAACGCGATATCGCATCTCATTTCTATGTTTCATGGTAAGATATAATATGATTTGCGAAGTGTCATGTATTCCTCGTCTACACTTCAAATGAATGTAAATGCGACACTTCCTTGCTAGGAAATAGCGTCTGCAGATGTCTAGGTATCGTAGCAATAGAGTTCTAATGCTTCTTATAACGAGATATCGCATCTCATTTCTATGTTTCATGGTAAGATGTAATATGATTTGCGAAGTGTTATGTATTCCTCGTCTACACTTCAAATGAATGTAAATGCGACACTTCCTTGCAAGGAAGTAGTGATTGCAGATGTCTACGTATCGAAGCACTAGGATTCTTATGATTATTAAAACGCGATATCGCATCTCATTTCTATGTTTCATGGTAAGATATAATATGATTTGCGAAGTGTCATGTATTCCTCGTCTACACTTCAAATGAATGTGAATGCGACACTTCCTCGCTAGGAAATAGCGTTTGCAGATGTCTACGTATCGTAGCAATAGCTTTCTAATGCTTCTTAAAACGCGATATCGCATCTCATTTCTATGTTTCATGGTAAGATATAATATGATTTGCGAAGTGCTACGTATTCCTCGTCTACACTTCAAATGAATGTAAATGCGACACTTCCTTGCAAAGAAATAGCGTTTGCAGATATCTACGTATCGTAGCAATAGGTATGTAATGCTTCATAAAACGCGATATCGCATCTCATTTCTATGATTCATGGTAAGATATAATATGATTTGCGAAGTGTCATGTATTCCTCGTCTACACTTCAAATGAATGTAAATGCAACACTTCCTTGCAAGGAAATAGCGTTTGCAGATGTTTACCTATCAAAGCAATAGAGTTCTAATGCTTCTTAAAACGCGATATCGCATCTCATTTCTATGTTTCATGGTAAGATATAATATGATTTGCGAAGTGTTATGTATTCCTTGTCTGCACTTCAAATGAATGTAAATGAGACACTTCCTTGCAAGGAAATAGCGTTTGCAGATGTCTACGTATCGTAGCAATAGATTTCTAATTATTCTTAAAACGCGATATCGCATCTCATTTCTATGTTTCATGGTAAGATATAATATGATTTGCGAAGTGTTATGTATTCCTCGTCTACACATCAAATGAATGTAAATTCGACACTTCCTTGCTAGGAAATAGCGTCTGCAGATGTCTAGGTATCGTAACGATAGAGTTCTTATGATTCTTAAAACGCGATATCGCATCTCATTTCTATGTTTCATGGTAAGATATAATATGTTTTGCGAAGTGTTATGTATTCCTCGTCTACACATCAAATGAATGTAAATTCGACACTTCCTTGCTAGGAAATAGCGTCTGCAGATGTCTAGGTATCGTAGCGATAGAGTACTAATGCTTCTTAAAACGCGATATCGCATCTCATTTCTATGTTTCATGGTAAGATGTAATATGATTTGCGAAGTGTTATGCATTCCTCGTCTACGATTCAAATGAATGTAAATGCGACACTTCCTTGCAAGGAAGTAGTGATTGCAGATGTCTACGTATCGAAGCACTAGGATTCTTATGATTATTAAAACGCGATATCGCATCTCATTTCTATGTTTCATGGTAAGATATAATATGATTTGCGAAGTGTCATGTATTCCTCGTCTACACTTCAAATGAATGTGAATGCGACACTTCCTCGCTAGGAAATAGCGTTTGCAGATGTCTACGAATCGTAGCAATAGATTTCTAATGCTTCTTAAAACGCGATATCGCATCTCATTTCTATGTTTCATGGTAAGATATAATATGATTTGCGAAGTGTCATGTATTCCTCGTCTACACTTCAAATGAATGTAAATGCAACACTTCCTTGCAAGGAAATAGCGTTTGCAGATGTTTACCTATCAAAGCAATAGAGTTCTAATGCTTCTTAAAACGCGATATCGCATCTCATTTCTATGTTTCATGGTAAGATATAATATGATTTGCGAAGTGTTATGTATTCCTTGTCTGCACTTCAAATGAATGTAAATGAGACACTTCCTTGCAAGGAAATAGCGTTTGCAGATGTCTACGTATCGTAGCAATAGATTTCTAATGATTCTTAAAACGCGATATCGCATCTCATTTCTATGTTTCATGGTAAGATATAATATGATTTGCGAAGTGTCATGTATTCCTCGTCTACACTTCAAATGAATGTGAATGCGACACTTCCTCGCTAGGAAATAGCGTTTGTAGATGTCTACGTATCGTAGCAATAGAGTTCATATTATTCTTAAAACGCGATATCGCATCTCATTTCTATGTTTCATGGTAAGATATAACATGATTTTGCGAAGTGTCATGTATTCCTCGTCTACACTTCAAATGAATGTAAATGCGACACTTCCTTGCAAGGAAATAGCGTTTGCAGTTGTCTACGTATCGTAGCAATAGAGTTCTTATGATTCTTAAAACGCGATATCGCATCTCATTTCTATGTTTCATGGTAAGATATAATATGATTTGCGAAGTGTTATGTATTCCTCGTCTACACTTCAAATGAATGTAAATGCGACACTTCCTTGCAAAGAAATAGCGTTTGCAGATGTCTACGTAACGTAGCAATAGATATGTAATGCTTCTTAAAACGCGATAACGCATCTCATTTCTATGTTTCATGGTAAGATATAATATGATTTGCGAAGTGTCATGTATTCCTCGTCTACACTTCAAATGAATGTAAATGCGACACTTCCTTGCAAAGAAATAGCGTTTGCAGATGTCTACGTATCGTAGCAATAGATATGTAATGCTTCTTAAAACGCGATATCGCATCTCATTTCTATGTTTCATGGTAAGATATAATATGATTTGCGAAGTGTCATGTATTCCTCGTCTACACTTCAAATGAATGTAAATGCGACACTTCCTTGCTAGGAAATAGCGTCTGCAGATGTCTAGGTATCGTAGCAATAGAGTTCTAATGCTTCTTATAACGAGATATCGCATCTCATTTCTATGTTTCATGGTCAGATGTAATATGATTTGCGAAGTGTTATGTATTCCTCGTCTACACTTCAAATGAATGTAAATGCGACACTTCCTTGCAAGGAAGTAGTGATTGCAGATGTCTACGTATCGAAGCACTAGGATTCTTATGATTATTAAAACGCGATATCGCATCTCATTTCTATGTTTCATGGTAAGATATAATATGATTTGCGAAGTGTCATGTATTCCTCGTCTACACTTCAAATGAATGTAAATGAGACACTTCCTTGCAAGGAAATAGCGTTTGCAGATGTCTACGTATCGTAGCAATAGCTTTCTAATGCTTCTTAAAACGCGATATCGCATCTCATTTCTATGTTTCATGGTAAGATATAATATGATTTGCGAAGTGCTACGTATTCCTCGTCTACACTTCAAATGAATGTAAATGCGACACTTCCTTGCAAAGAAATAGCGTTTGCAGATATGTACGTATCGTAGCAATAGGTATGTAATGCTTCATAAAACGCGATATCGCATCTCATTTCTACGTTTCATGGTAAGATATAACATGATTTGCGAAGTGTCATGTATTCCTCGTCTACACTTCAAATGAATGTAAATGCAACACTTCCTTGCAAGGAAATAGCGTTTGCAGATGTTTACCTATCAAAGCAATAGAGTTCTAATGCTTCTTAAAACGCGATATCGCATCTCATTTCTATGTTTCATGGTAAGATATAATATGATTTGCGAAGTGTCATGTATTCCTCGTCTACACTTCAAATGAATGTGAATGCGACACTTCCTCGCTAGGAAATAGCGTTTGTAGATGTCTACGTATCGTAGCAATAGAGTTCATATTATTCTTAAAACGCGATATCGCATCTCATTTCTATGTTTCATGGTAAGATATAACATGATTTGCGAAGTGTCATGTATTCCTCGTCTACACTTCAAATGAATGTAAATGCGACACTTCCTTGCAAGGAAATAGCGTTTGCAGTTGTCTACGTATCGTAGCAATAGAGTTCTTATGATTCTTAAAACGCGATATCGCATCTCATTTCTATGTTTCATGGTAAGATATAATATGATTTGCGAAGTGTTATGTATTCCTCGTCTACACTTCAAATGAATGTAAATGCGACACTTCCTTGCAAAGAAATAGCGTTTGCAGATGTCTACGTAACGTAGCAATAGATATGTAATGCTTCTTAAAACGCGATAACGCATCTCATTTCTATGTTTCATGGTAAGATATAATATGATTTGCGAAGTGTCATGTATTCCTCGTCTACACTTCAAATGAATGTAAATGCGACACTTCCTTGCAAAGAAATAGCGTTTGCAGATGTCTACGTATCGTAGCAATAGATATGTAATGCTTCTTAAAACGCGATATCGCATCTCATTTCTATGTTTCATGGTAAGATATAATATGATTTGCGAAGTGTCATGTATTCCTCGTCTACACTTCAAATGAATGTAAATGCGACACTTCCTTGCTAGGAAATAGCGTCTGCAGATGTCTAGGTATCGTAGCAATAGAGTTCTAATGCTTCTTATAACGAGATATCGCATCTCATTTCTATGTTTCATGGTCAGATGTAATATGATTTGCGAAGTGTTATGTATTCCTCGTCTACACTTCAAATGAATGTAAATGCGACACTTCCTTGCAAGAAAGTAGTGATTGCAGATGTCTACGTATCGAAGCACTAGGATTCTTATGATTATTAAAACGCGATATCGCATCTCATTTCTATGTTTCATGGTAAGATATAATATGATTTGCGAAGTGTCATGTATTCCTCGTCTACACTTCAAATGAATGTGAATGCGACACTTCCTCGCTAGGAAATAGCGTTTGCAGATGTCTACGTATCGTAGCAATAGCTTTCTAATGCTTCTTAAAACGCGATATCGCATCTCATT
The DNA here is from genome assembly GCF_050948175.1 of Xylocopa sonorina. NCBI lineage: Eukaryota > Metazoa > Arthropoda > Insecta > Hymenoptera > Apidae > Xylocopa > Xylocopa sonorina. Next base: position 494,200 of record NW_027490234.1, read on the forward strand.
TCTATGTTTCATGGTAAGATATAATATGATTTGCGAAGTGCTACGTATTCCTCGTCTACACTTCAAATGAATGTAAATGCGACACTTCCTTGCAAAGAAATAGCGTTTGCAGATATCTACGTATCGTAGCAATAGGTATGTAATGCTTCATAAAACGCGATATCGCATCTCATTTCTACGTTTCATGGTAAGATATAACATGATTTGCGAAGTGTCATGTATTCCTCGTCTACACTTCAACTGAATGTAAATGCGACACTTCCTCGCTAGGAAATAGCGTTTGCAGATGTCTACGTATCGTAGCAATAGATTTCTAATGCTTCTTAAAACGCGATATTGCATCTCATTTCTATGTTTCATGGTAAGATATAATATGATTTGCGAAGTGTCATGTATTCCTCGTCTACACTTCAAATGAATGTAAATGCAACACTTCCTTGCAAGGAAATAGCGTTTGCAGATGTTTACCTATCAAAGCAATAGAGTTCTAATGCTTCTTAAAACGCGATATCGCATCTCATTTCTATGTTTCATGGTAAGATATAATATGATTTGCGAAGTGTTATGTATTCCTTGTCTGCACTTCAAATGAATGTAAATGAGACACTTCCTTGCTAGGAAATAGCGTCTGCAGATGTCTAGGTATCGTAGCAATAGAGTTCTAATACTTCTTAAAACGCGATATCGCATCTCATTTCTATGTTTCATGGTAAGATGTAATATGATTTGCGAAGAGTTATGTATTCCTCGTCTACGCTTCAAATGAATGTAAATGCGACACTTCCTTGCAAGGATGTAGCGATTGCAGATGTCTACGTATCGAAGCAATAGAGTTCAAATGCTTCTTAAAACGAGATATTGCATCTCATATCTATGTTTCATGATAAGATATAATATACATTGCGAAGTGTTATGCATTCCTCGTCTACGATTCAAATGAATGTAAATGCGACACTTCCTTGCAAGGAAATAGCGTTTGCAGATGTCTACGTTTCGTAACAATAGAGTTCTTATGATTCTTATAACGCGATATCGCATCTCATTTCTATGTTTCATGGTAAGATATAATATGATTTGCGAAGTGTCATGTATTCCTCGTCTACACTTCAAATGAATGTAAATGCGACACTTCCTTGAAAGGAAATAGCGTTTGCAGATGTCTACGTATCGTAGCAATAGCTTTCTAATGCTTCTTAAAACGCGATATCGCATCTCATTTCTATGTTTCATGGTAAGATGTAATATGATTTGCGAAGTGTCATGTATTCCTCGTCTACACTTCAAATGAATGTAAATGCGACACTTCCTTGCTAGGAAATAGCGTCTGCAGATGTCTAGGTATCGTAGCAATAGAGTTCTAATACTTCTTAAAACGCGATATCGCATCTCATTTCTATGTTTCATGGTAAGATGTAATATGATTTGCGAAGAGTTATGTATTCCTCGTCTACGCTTCAAATGAATGTAAATGCGACACTTCCTTGCAAGGAAGTAGCGATTGCAGATGTCTACGTATCGAAGCAATAGAGTTCAAATGCTTCTTAAAACGAGATATTGCATCTCATATCTATGTTTCATGATAAGATATAATATACATTGCGAAGTGTTATGCATTCCTCGTCTACGATTCAAATGAATGTAAATGCGACACTTCCTTGCAAGGAAATAGCGTTTGCAGATGTCTACGTTTCGTAGCAATAGAGTTCTTATGATTCTTATAGCGCGATATCGCATCTCATTTCTATGTTTCATGGTAAGATATAATATGATTTGCGAAGTGTCATGTATTCCTCGTCTACACTTCAAATGAATGTAAATGCGACACTTCCTTGAAAGGAAATAGCGTTTGCAGATGTCTACGTATCGTAGCAATAGCTTTCTAATGCTTCTTAAAACGCGATATCGCATCTCATTTCTATGTTTCATGGTAAGATGTAATATGATTTTCGAAGTGTTATGTATTCCTCGTCTACACTTCAAATGAATGTGAATGCGACACTTCCTCGCTAGGAAATAGCGTTTGCAGATGTCTACGTTTCATAGCAATAGAGTTCAGATGATTCTTAAAACGCGATATCGCATCTCATTTCTATGTTTCATGGTAAGATATAACATGATTTGCGAAGTGTTATGTATTCCTCGTCTACACTTGAAATGAATGTGAATGCGATACCTCCTCGCTAGGAAATAGCGTTTGCAGATGTCAACGTATCGTAGCAATAGAGTTCAAATGCTTCTTAAAACGAGATATTGCATCTCATATCTATGTTTCATGGTAAGATATAATATGATTTGCGAAGTGTTATGTATTCCTCGTCTACACTTCAAAGGAATGTGAATGCGACACTTCCTCGCTAGGAAATAGCGTTTGCAGATGTCTACGTATCGTAGCAATAGATTTCTAATGATTCTTAAAACGCGATATCGCATCTCATTTCTATGTTTCATGGTAAGATATAATATGATTTGCGAAGTGTTATGTATTCCTCGTCTACACTTCAAAGGAATGTGAATGCGACACTTCCTCGCTAGGAAATAGCGTTTGCAGATGTCTACGTATCGTAGCAATTGATTTCTAATGCTTCTTAAAACGCGATATCGCATCTCATTTCTATGTTTCATGGTAAGATATAATATGATTTCCGAAGTGTCATGTATTCCTCGTCTACACTTCAAATGAATGTAAATCCGACACTTCCTTGCTAGGAAATAGCGTCTGCAGATGTCTAGGTATCGTAGCAATAGAGTTCAAACGCTTCTTAAAACTAGATATTGCATCTCATATCTAAGTTTCATGATAAGATATAATATTCATTGCGAAGTGTTATGCATTCCTGGTCTACGATTCAAATGAATGTAAATGCGACACTTCCTTGCAAGGAAATAGCGTTTGCAGATGTCTACGTATCGTAGCAATAGAGTTCTTATGATTCTTAAAACGCGATATCGCATCTCATTTCTATGTTTCATGGTAAGATATAATATGATTTGCGCAGTGTCATGTATTCCTCGTCTACACTTCAAATGAATGTGAATGCGACCCTTCCTCGCTAGGAAATAGCGTTTGCAGATGTCTACGTATCGTAGCAATAGAGTTCATATGATTCTTAGAACGCGATATCGCATCTCATTTCTATGTTTCATGGTAAGATATAACATGATTTGCGAAGTGTTATGTATTCCTCGTCTACACTTCAAATGAATGTGAATGCGATACTTCCTCGCTAGGAAATAGCGTTTGCAGATGTCTACGTATCGTAGCAATAGCTTTCTAATGCTTCTTAAGACGCGATATCGCATCTCATTTCTATGATTCCTGGTAAGATATAATATGATTTGCGAAGTGTCATGTATTCCTCGTCTACGATTCAAATGAATGTAAATGCGACACTTCCTTGCAAGGAAATAGCGTTTGCAGATGTCTACGTATCGTAGCAATAGAGTTCTAATGCTTCTTAAAACGCGATATCGCATCTCATTTCTATGTTTCATGGTAAGATGTAATATGATTTGCGAAGTGTTTTGTATTCCTCGTCTACACTTCAAATGAATGTAAATGCGACACTTCCTTGCAAGGAAGTAGCGATTGCAGATGTCTACGTATCGAAGCAATAGAGTTCAAATGCTTCTTAAAACGAGATATTGCATCTCATACCTATGTTTCATGATAAGATATAATATACATTGCGAAGTGTTATGCATTCCTCGACTACGATTCAAGTGAATGTAAATGCGACACTTCCTTGCAAGGAAATAGCGTTTGCAGATGTCTACGTATCGTAGCAATAGAGTTCTTATGATTCTTAAAACGCGATATCGCATCTCATTTCTATGTTTCATGGTAAGATATAATATGATTTGCGAAGTGTCATGTATTCCTCGTCCACACTTCAAATGAATGTGAATGCGACACTTCCTCGCTAGGAAATAGCGTTTGCAGATGTCTACGTATCGTAGCAATAGAGTTCATATGATTCTTAGAACGCGATATCGCATCTCATTTCTATGTTTCATGGTAAGATATAACATGATTTGCGAAGTGTTATGTATTCCTCGTCTACACTTCAAATGAATGTGAATGCGATACTTCCTCGCTACTAAATAGCGTTTGCAGATGTCTACGTATCGTAGCAATAGCTTTCTAATGCTTCTTAAAACGCGATATCGCATCTCATTTCTATGTTTCATGGTAAGATATAATATGATTTGCGAAGTGTCATGTGTTCCTCGTCTACACTTCAAATGAATGTAAATGCGACACTTCCTTGCAAAGAAATAGCGTTTGCAGATATGTACGTATCGTAGCAATAGGTATGTAATGCTTCATAAAACGCGATATCGCATCTCATTTCTACGTTTCATGGTAAGATATAACATGATTTGCGAAGTGTCATGTATTCCTCGTCTACACTTCAAATGAATGTAAATGCGACACTTCCTCGCTAGGAAATAGCGTTTGCAGATGTCTACGAATCGTAGCAATAGATTTCTAATGCTTCTTAAAACGCGATATCGCATCTCATTTCTATGTTTCATGGTAAGATATAATATGATTTGCGAAGTGTCATGTATTCCTCGTCTACACTTCAAATGAATGTAAATGCAACACTTCCTTGCAAGGAAATAGCGTTTGCAGATGTTTACCTATCAAAGCAATAGAGTTCTAATGCTTCTTAAAACGCGACATCGCATCTCATTTCTATGTTTCATGGTAAGATATAATATGATTTGCGAAGTGTTATGTATTCCTTGTCTGCACTTCAAATGAATGTAAATGAGACACTTCCTTGCAAGGAAATAGCGTTTGCAGATGTCTACGTATCGTAGCAATAGATTTCTAATGATTCTTAAAACGCGATATCGCATCTCATTTCTATGTTTCATGGTAAGATATAATATGATTTGCGAAGTGTCATGTATTCCTCGTCTACACTTCAAATGAATGTGAATGCGACACTTCCTCGCTAGGAAATAGCGTTTGTAGATGTCTACGTATCGTAGCAATAGAGTTCATATTATTCTTAAAACGCGATATCGCATCTCATTTCTATGTTTCATGGTAAGATATAACATGATTTGCGAAGTGTCATGTATTCCTCGTCTACACTTCAAATGAATGTAAATGCGACACTTCCTTGCAAGGAAATAGCGTTTGCAGTTGTCTACGTATCGTAGCAATAGAGTTCTTATGATTCTTAAAACGCGATATCGCATCTCATTTCTATGTTTCATGGTAAGATATAATATGATTTGCGAAGTGTTATGTATTCCTCGTCTACACTTCAAATGAATGTAAAGGCGACACTTCCTTGCAAAGAAATAGCGTTTGCAGATGTCTACGTAACGTAGCAATAGATATGTAATGCTTCTTAAAACGCGATAACGCATCTCATTTCTATGTTTCATGGTAAGATATAATATGATTTGCGAAGTGTCATGTATTCCTCGTCTACACTTCAAATGAATGTAAATGCGACACTTCCTTGCAAAGAAATAGCGTTTGCAGATGTCTACGTATCGTAGCAATAGATATGTAATGCTTCTTAAAACGCGATATCGCATCTCATTTCTATGTTTCATGGTAAGATATAATATGATTTGCGAAGTGTCATGTATTCCTCGTCTACACTTCAAATGAATGTAAATGCGACACTTCCTTGCTAGGAAATAGCGTCTGCAGATGTCTAGGTATCGTAGCAATAGAGTTCTAATGCTTCTTATAACGAGATATCGCATCTCATTTCTATGTTTCATGGTAAGATGTAATATGATTTGCGAAGTGTTATGTATTCCTCGTCTACACTTCAAATGAATGTAAATGCGACACTTCCTTGCAAGGAAGTAGTGATTGCAGATGTCTACGTATCGAAGCACTAGGATTCTTATGATTATTAAAACGCGATATCGCATCTCATTTCTATGTTTCATGGTAAGATATAATATGATTTGCGAAGTGTCATGTATTCCTCGTCTACACTTCAAATGAATGTGAATGCGACACTTCCTCGCTAGGAAATAGCGTTTGCAGATGTCTACGTATCGTAGCAATAGCTTTCTAATGCTTCTTAAAACGCGATATCGCATCTCATTTCTATGTTTCATGGTAAGATATAATATGATTTGCGAAGTGCTACGTATTCCTCGTCTACACTTCAAATGAATGTAAATGCGACACTTCCTTGCAAAGAAATAGCGTTTGCAGATATCTACGTATCGTAGCAATAGGTATGTAATGCTTCATAAAACGCGATATCGCATCTCATTTCTATGATTCATGGTAAGATATAATATGATTTGCGAAGTGTCATGTATTCCTCGTCTACACTTCAAATGAATGTAAATGCAACACTTCCTTGCAAGGAAATAGCGTTTGCAGATGTTTACCTATCAAAGCAATAGAGTTCTAATGCTTCTTAAAACGCGATATCGCATCTCATTTCTATGTTTCATGGTAAGATATAATATGATTTGCGAAGTGTTATGTATTCCTTGTCTGCACTTCAAATGAATGTAAATGAGACACTTCCTTGCAAGGAAATAGCGTTTGCAGATGTCTACGTATCGTAGCAATAGATTTCTAATTATTCTTAAAACGCGATATCGCATCTCATTTCTATGTTTCATGGTAAGATATAATATGATTTGCGAAGTGTTATGTATTCCTCGTCTACACATCAAATGAATGTAAATTCGACACTTCCTTGCTAGGAAATAGCGTCTGCAGATGTCTAGGTATCGTAACGATAGAGTTCTTATGATTCTTAAAACGCGATATCGCATCTCATTTCTATGTTTCATGGTAAGATATAATATGTTTTGCGAAGTGTTATGTATTCCTCGTCTACACATCAAATGAATGTAAATTCGACACTTCCTTGCTAGGAAATAGCGTCTGCAGATGTCTAGGTATCGTAGCGATAGAGTACTAATGCTTCTTAAAACGCGATATCGCATCTCATTTCTATGTTTCATGGTAAGATGTAATATGATTTGCGAAGTGTTATGCATTCCTCGTCTACGATTCAAATGAATGTAAATGCGACACTTCCTTGCAAGGAAGTAGTGATTGCAGATGTCTACGTATCGAAGCACTAGGATTCTTATGATTATTAAAACGCGATATCGCATCTCATTTCTATGTTTCATGGTAAGATATAATATGATTTGCGAAGTGTCATGTATTCCTCGTCTACACTTCAAATGAATGTGAATGCGACACTTCCTCGCTAGGAAATAGCGTTTGCAGATGTCTACGTATCGTAGCAATAGCTTTCTAATGCTTCTTAAAACGCGATATCGCATCTCATTTCTATGTTTCATGGTAAGATATAATATGATTTGCGAAGTGCTACGTATTCCTCGTCTACACTTCAAATGAATGTAAATGCGACACTTCCTTGCAAAGAAATAGCGTTTGCAGATATGTACGAATCGTAGCAATAGGTATGTAATGCTTCATAAAACGCGATATCGCATCTCATTTCTACGTTTCATGGTAAGATATAACATGATTTGCGAAGTGTCATGTATTCCTCGTCTACACTTCAAATGAATGTAAATGCGACACTTCCTCGCTAGGAAATAGCGTTTGCAGATGTCTACGAATCGTAGCAATAGATTTCTAATGCTTCTTAAAACGCGATATCGCATCTCATTTCTATGTTTCATGGTAAGATATAATATGATTTGCGAAGTGTCATGTATTCCTCGTCTACACTTCAAATGAATGTAAATGCAACACTTCCTTGCAAGGAAATAGCGTTTGCAGATGTTTACCTATCAAAGCAATAGAGTTCTAATGCTTCTTAAAACGCGATATCGCATCTCATTTCTATGTTTCATGGTAAGATATAATATGATTTGCGAAGTGTTATGTATTCCTTGTCTGCACTTCAAATGAATGTAAATGAGACACTTCCTTGCAAGGAAATAGCGTTTGCAGATGTCTACGTATCGTAGCAATAGATTTCTAATGATTCTTAAAACGCGATATCGCATCTCATTTCTATGTTTCATGGTAAGATATAATATGATTTGCGAAGTGTCATGTATTCCTCGTCTACACTTCAAATGAATGTGAATGCGACACTTCCTCGCTAGGAAATAGCGTTTGTAGATGTCTACGTATCGTAGCAATAGAGTTCATATTATTCTTAAAACGCGATATCGCATCTCATTTCTATGTTTCATGGTAAGATATAACATGATTTGCGAAGTGTCATGTATTCCTCGTCTACACTTCAAATGAATGTAAATGCGACACTTCCTTGCAAGGAAATAGCGTTTGCAGTTGTCTACGTATCGTAGCAATAGAGTTCTTATGATTCTTAAAACGCGATATCGCATCTCATTTCTATGTTTCATGGTAAGATATAATATGATTTGCGAAGTGTTATGTATTCCTCGTCTACACTTCAAATGAATGTAAATGCGACACTTCCTTGCAAAGAAATAGCGTTTGCAGATGTCTACGTAACGTAGCAATAGATATGTAATGCTTCTTAAAACGCGATAACGCATCTCATTTCTATGTTTCATGGTAAGATATAATATGATTTGCGAAGTGTCATGTATTCCTCGTCTACACTTCAAATGAATGTAAATGCGACACTTCCTTGCAAAGAAATAGCGTTTGCAGATGTCTACGTATCGTAGCAATAGATATGTAATGCTTCTTAAAACGCGATATCGCATCTCATTTCTATGTTTCATGGTAAGATATAATATGATTTGCGAAGTGTCATGTATTCCTCGTCTACACTTCAAATGAATGTAAATGCGACACTTCCTTGCTAGGAAATAGCGTCTGCAGATGTCTAGGTATCGTAGCAATAGAGTTCTAATGCTTCTTATAACGAGATATCGCATCTCATTTCTATGTTTCATGGTCAGATGTAATATGATTTGCGAAGTGTTATGTATTCCTCGTCTACACTTCAAATGAATGTAAATGCGACACTTCCTTGCAAGGAAGTAGTGATTGCAGATGTCTACGTATCGAAGCACTAGGATTCTTATGATTATTAAAACGCGATATCGCATCTCATTTCTATGTTTCATGGTAAGATATAATATGATTTGCGAAGTGTCATGTATTCCTCGTCTACACTTCAAATGAATGTAAATGAGACACTTCCTTGCAAGGAAATAGCGTTTGCAGATGTCTACGTATCGTAGCAATAGCTTTCTAATGCTTCTTAAAACGCGATATCGCATCTCATTTCTATGTTTCATGGTAAGATATAATATGATTTGCGAAGTGCTACGTATTCCTCGTCTACACTTCAAATGAATGTAAATGCGACACTTCCTTGCAAAGAAATAGCGTTTGCAGATATGTACGTATCGTAGCAATAGGTATGTAATGCTTCATAAAACGCGATATCGCATCTCATTTCTACGTTTCATGGTAAGATATAACATGATTTGCGAAGTGTCATGTATTCCTCGTCTACACTTCAAATGAATGTAAATGCGACACTTCCTCGCTAGGAAATAGCGTTTGCAGATGTCTACGAATCGTAGCAATAGATTTCTAATGCTTCTTAAAACGCGATATCGCATCTCATTTCTATGTTTCATGGTAAGATATAATATGATTTGCGAAGTGTCATGTATTCCTCGTCTACACTTCAAATGAATGTAAATGCAACACTTCCTTGCAAGGAAATAGCGTTTGCAGATGTTTACCTATCAAAGCAATAGAGTTCTAATGCTTCTTAAAACGCGATATCGCATCTCATTTCTATGTTTCATGGTAAGATATAATATGATTTGCGAAGTGTTATGTATTCCTTGTCTGCACTTCAAATGAATGTAAATGAGACACTTCCTTGCAAGGAAATAGCGTTTGCAGATGTCTACGTATCGTAGCAATAGATTTCTAATGATTCTTAAAACGCGATATCGCATCTCATTTCTATGTTTCATGGTAAGATATAATATGATTTGCGAAGTGTCATGTATTCCTCGTCTACACTTCAAATGAATGTGAATGCGACACTTCCTCGCTAGGAAATAGCGTTTGTAGATGTCTACGTATCGTAGCAATAGAGTTCATATTATTCTTAAAACGCGATATCGCATCTCATTTCTATGTTTCATGGTAAGATATAATATGATTTGCGAAGTGTTATGTATTCCTTGTCTGCACTTCAAATGAATGTAAATGAGACACTTCCTTGCAAGGAAATAGCGTTTGCAGATGTCTACGTATCGTAGCAATAGCTTTCTAATGCTTCTTAAAACGCGATATCGCATCTCATTTCTATGTTTCATGGTAAGATATAATATGATTTGCGAAGTGCTACGTATTCCTCGTCTACACTTCAAATGAATGTAAATGCGACACTTCCTTGCAAAGAAATAGCGTTTGCAGATATCTACGTATCGTAGCAATAGGTATGTAATGCTTCATAAAACGCGATATCGCATCTCATTTCTACGTTTCATGGTAAGATATAACATGATTTGCGAAGTGTCATGTATTCCTCGTCTACACTTCAAATGAATGTAAATGCGACACTTCCTCGCTAGGAAATAGCGTTTGCAGATGTCTACGTATCGTAGCAATAGATTTCTAATGCTTCTTAAAACGCGATATTGCATCTCATTTCTATGTTTCATGGTAAGATATAATATGATTTGCGAAGTGTCATGTATTCCTCGTCTACACTTCAAATGAATGTAAATGCAACACTTCCTTGCAAGGAAATAGCGTTTGCAGATGTTTACCTATCAAAGCAATAGAGTTCTAATGCTTCTTAAAACGCGATATCGCATCTCATTTCTATGTTTCATGGTAAGATATAATATGATTTGCGAAGTGTTATGTATTCCTTGTCTGCACTTCAAATGAATGTAAATGCGACACTTCCTTGCAAGAAAGTAGTGATTGCAGATGTCTACGTATCGAAGCACTAGGATTCTTATGATTATTAAAACGCGATATCGCATCTCATTTCTATGTTTCATGGTAAGATATAATATGATTTGCGAAGTGTCATGTATTCCTCGTCTACACTTCAAATGAATGTGAATGCGACACTTCCTCGCTAGGAAATAGCGTTTGCAGATGTCTACGTATCGTAGCAATAGCTTTCTAATGCTTCTTAAAACGCGATATCGCATCTCATTTCTATGTTTCATGGTAAGATATAATATGATTTGCGAAGTGCTACGTATTCCTCGTGTACACTTCAAATGAATGTAAATGCGACACTTCCTTGCAAAGAAATAGCGTTTGCAGATATCTACGTATCGTAGCAATAGGTATGTAATGCTTCATAAAACGCGATATCGCATCTCATTTCTACGTTTCATGGTAAGATATAACATGATTTGCGAAGTGTCATGTATTCCTCGTCTACACTTCAAATGAATGTAAATGCGACACTTCCTCGCTAGGAAATAGCGTTTGCAGATGTCTACGTATCGTAGCAATAGATTTCTAATGCTTCTTAAAACGCGATATTGCATCTCATTTCTATGTTTCATGGTAAGATATAATATGATTTGCGAAGTGTCATGTATTCCTCGTCTACACTTCAAATGAATGTAAATGCAACACTTCCTTGCAAGGAAATAGCGTTTGCAGATGTTTACCTATCAAAGCAATAGAGTTCTAATGCTTCTTAAAACGCGATATCGCATCTCATTTCTATGTTTCATGGTAAGATATAATATGATTTGCGAAGTGTTATGTATTCCTTGTCTGCACTTCAAATGAATGTAAATGAGACACTTCCTTGCTAGGAAATAGCGTCTGCAGATGTCTAGGTATCGTAGCAATAGAGTTCTAATACTTCTTAAAACGCGATATCGCATCTCATTTCTATGTTTCATGGTAAGATGTAATATGATTTGCGAAGAGTTATGTATTCCTCGTCTACGCTTCAAATGAATGTAAATGCGACACTTCCTTGCAAGGAAGTAGCGATTGCAGATGTCTACGTATCGAAGCAATAGAGTTCAAATGCTTCTTAAAACGAGATATTGCATCTCATATCTATGTTTCATGATAAGATATAATATACATTGCGAAGTGTTATGCATTCCTCGTCTACGATTCAAATGAATGTAAATGCGACACTTCCTTGCAAGGAAATAGCGTTTGCAGATGTCTACGTTTCGTAACAATAGAGTTCTTATGATTCTTATAACGCGATATCGCATCTCATTTCTATGTTTCATGGTAAGATATAATATGATTTGCGAAGTGTCATGTATTCCTCGTCTACACTTCAAATGAATGTAAATGCGACACTTCCTTGAAAGGAAATAGCGTTTGCAGATGTCTACGTATCGTAGCAATAGCTTTCTAATGCTTCTTAAAACGCGATATCGCATCTCATTTCTATGTTTCATGGTAAGATGTAATATGATTTTCGAAGTGTTATGTATTCCTCGTCTACACTTCAAATGAATGTGAATGCGACACTTCCTCGCTAGGAAATAGCGTTTGCAGATGTCTACGTATCGTAGCAATAGAGTTCTTATTATTCTTAAAAAGCGATATCGCATCTCATTTCTATGTTTCATGGTAAGATATAATATGATTTGCGAAGTGTCATGTATTCCTCGTCTACACTTCAAATGAATGTGAATGCGGCACTTCCTCGCTAGGAAATAGCGTTTGCAGATGTCTACGTATCATAGCAATAGAGTTCATATGATTCTTAAAACGCGATATCGCATCTCATTTCTATGTTTCATGGTAAGATATAATATGATTTGCGAAGTGTCATGTATTCCTCGTCTACACTTCAAATGAATGTAAATGCGACACTTCCTTGCTAGGAAATAGCGTCTGCAGATGTCTAGGTATCGTAGCAATAGAGTTCTAATACTTCTTAAAACGCGATATCGCATCTCATTTCTATGTTTCATGGTAAGATGTAATATGATTTGCGAAGAGTTATGTATTCCTCGTCTACGCTTCAAATGAATGTAAATGCGACACTTCCTTGCAAGGAAGTAGCGATTGCAGATGTCTACGTATCGAAGCAATAGAGTTCAAATGCTTCTTAAAACGAGATATTGCATCTCATATCTATGTTTCATGATAAGATATAATATACATTGCGAAGTGTTATGCATTCCTCGTCTACGATTCAAATGAATGTAAATGCGACACTTCCTTGCAAGGAAATAGCGTTTGCAGATGTCTACGTTTCGTAGCAATAGAGTTCTTATGATTCTTATAACGCGATATCGCATCTCATTTCTATGTTTCATGGTAAGATATAATATGATTTGCGAAGTGTCATGTATTCCTCGTCTACACTTCAAATGAATGTAAATGCGACACTTCCTTGAAAGGAAATAGCGTTTGCAGATGTCTACGTATCGTAGCAATAGCTTTCTAATGCTTCTTAAAACGCGATATCGCATCTCATTTCTATGTTTCATGGTAAGATGTAATATGATTTTCGAAGTGTTATGTATTCCTCGTCTACACTTCAAATGAATGTGAATGCGACACTTCCTCGCTAGGAAATAGCGTTTGCAGATGTCTACGTTTCATAGCAATAGAGTTCAGATGATTCTTAAAACGCGATATCGCATCTCATTTCTATGTTTCATGGTAAGATATAACATGATTTGCGAAGTGTTATGTATTCCTCGTCTACACTTGAAATGAATGTGAATGCGATACCTCCTCGCTAGGAAATAGCGTTTGCAGATGTCAACGTATCGTAGCAATAGAGTTCAAATGCTTCTTAAAACGAGATATTGCATCTCATATCTATGTTTCATGGTAAGATATAATATGATTTGCGAAGTGTTATGTATTCCTCGTCTACACTTCAAAGGAATGTGAATGCGACACTTCCTCGCTAGGAAATAGCGTTTGCAGATGTCTACGTATCGTAGCAATTGATTTCTAATGCTTCTTAAAACGCGATATCGCATCTCATTTCTATGTTTCATGGTAAGATATAATATGATTTCCGAAGTGTCATGTATTCCTCGTCTACACTTCAAATGAATGTAAATCCGACACTTCCTTGCTAGGAAATAGCGTCTGCAGATGTCTAGGTATCGTAGCAATAGAGTTCAAACGCTTCTTAAAACTAGATATTGCATCTCATATCTATGTTTCATGATAAGATATAATATTCATTGCGAAGTGTTATGCATTCCTGGTCTACGATTCAAATGAATGTAAATGCGACACTTCCTTGCAAGGAAATAGCGTTTGCAGATGTCTACGTATCGTAGCAATAGAGTTCTTATGATTCTTAAAACGCGATATCGCATCTCATTTCTATGTTTCATGGTAAGATATAATATGATTTGCGCAGTGTCATGTATTCCTCGTCTACACTTCAAATGAATGTGAATGCGACCCTTCCTCGCTAGGAAATAGCGTTTGCAGATGTCTACGTATCGTAGCAATAGAGTTCATATGATTCTTAGAACGCGATATCGCATCTCATTTCTATGTTTCATGGTAAGATATAACATGATTTGCGAAGTGTTATGTATTCCTCGTCTACACTTCAAATGAATGTGAATGCGATACTTCCTCGCTAGGAAATAGCGTTTGCAGATGTCTACGTATCGTAGCAATAGCTTTCTAATGCTTCTTAAGACGCGATATCGCATCTCATTTCTATGATTCCTGGTAAGATATAATATGATTTGCGAAGTGTCATGTATTCCTCGTCTACGATTCAAATGAATGTAAATGCGACACTTCCTTGCAAGGAAATAGCGTTTGCAGATGTCTACGTATCGTAGCAATAGAGTTCTAATGCTTCTTAAAACGCGATATCGCATCTCATTTCTATGTTTCATGGTAAGATGTAATATGATTTGCGAAGTGTTTTGTATTCCTCGTCTACACTTCAAATGAATGTAAATGCGACACTTCCTTGCAAGGAAGTAGCGATTGCAGATGTCTACGTATCGAAGCAATAGAGTTCAAATGCTTCTTAAAACGAGATATTGCATCTCATACCTATGTTTCATGATAAGATATAATATACATTGCGAAGTGTTATGCATTCCTCGACTACGATTCAAGTGAATGTAAATGCGACACTTCCTTGCAAGGAAATAGCGTTTGCAGATGTCTACGTATCGTAGCAATAGAGTTCTTATGATTCTTAAAACGCGATATCGCATCTCATTTCTATGTTTCATGGTAAGATATAATATGATTTGCGAAGTGTCATGTATTCCTCGTCCACACTTCAAATGAATGTGAATGCGACACTTCCTCGCTAGGAAATAGCGTTTGCAGATGTCTACGTATCGTAGCAATAGAGTTCATATGATTCTTAGAACGCGATATCGCATCTCATTTCTATGTTTCATGGTAAGATATAACATGATTTGCGAAGTGTTATGTATTCCTCGTCTACACTTCAAATGAATGTGAATGCGATACTTCCTCGCTACTAAATAGCGTTTGCAGATGTCTACGTATCGTAGCAATAGCTTTCTAATGCTTCTTAAAACGCGATATCGCATCTCATTTCTATGTTTCATGGTAAGATATAATATGATTTGCGAAGTGTCATGTGTTCCTCGTCTACACTTCAAATGAATGTAAATCCGACACTTCCTTGCTAGGAAATAGCGTCTGCAGATGTCTAGGTATCGTAGCAATAGAGTTCAAACGCTTCTTAAAACTAGATATTGCATCTCATATCTATGTCTCATGATAAGGTATAATATTCATTGCGAAGTGTTATGCATTCCTCGTCTACGATTCAAATGAATGTAAATGCGACACTTCCTTGCAAGGAAATAGCGTTTGCAGATGTCTACGTATCGTAGCAATAGAGTTCTTATGATTCTCAAAACGCGATATCGCATCTCATTTCTATGTTTCATGGTAAGATATAGTATGATTTGCGAAGTGTCATGTATTCCTCGTTTACACTTCAAATGAATGTAAATGCGACACTTCCTCGCTAGGAAATAGCGTTTGCAGATGTCTACGTATCGTAGCAATAGAGTTCATATGATTCTTGAAACGCGATATCGCATCTCATTTCTATGTTTCATGGTAAGATATAATATGATTTGCGCAGTGTCATGTATTCCTCGTCTACACTTCAAATGAATGTAAATGCGACACTTCCTTGCAAGGAAATAGCGTTTGCAGATGTCTACGTATCGTAGCAATAGAGTTCACATGATTCTTAGAACGCGATATCGCATCTCATTTCTATGTCTCATGATAAGGTATAATATTCATTGCGAAGTGTTATGCATTCCTCGTCTACGATTCAAATGAATGTAAATGCGACACTTCCTTGCAAGGAAATAGCGTTTGCAAATGTCTACGTATCGTAGCAATAGCTTTCTAATGCTTCTTAAGACGCGATATCGCATCTCATTTCTATGTTTCCTGGTAAGATATAATATCATTTGCGAAGTGTCATGTATTCCTCGTCTACGATTCAAATGAATGTAAATGCGACACTTCCTTGCAAGGAAATAGCGTTTGCAGATGTCTACGTATCGTAGCAATAGGGTTCTTATGATTCTTAAAACGCGATATCGCATCTCATTTCTATGTTTCATGGTAAGATATAATATGATTTGCGAAGTGTCATGTATTCCTCGTCTACACTTCAAATGAATGTGAATGCGACACTTCCTCGCTAGGAAATAGCGTTTGCAGATGTCTACGTATCGTAGCAATAAAGTTCATATGATTCTTAAAACGCGATATCGCATCTCATTTCTATGTGTTATGGTAAGATATAATATAATTTGCGAAGTGTCATGTATTCCTCGTCTACACTTCAAATGAATGTAAATCCGACACTTCCTTGCTAGGAAATAGCGTCTGCAGATGTCTAGGTATCGTAGCAATAGAGTTCAAACGCTTCTTAAAACTAGATATTGCATCTCATATCTATGTTTCATGATAAGATATAATATTCATTGCGAAGTGTTATGCATTCCTCGTCTACGATTCAAATGAATGTAAATGCGACACTTCCTTGCAAGGAAATAGCGTTTGCAGATGTCTACGTATCGTAGCAATAGAGTTCTTATGATTCTTAAAACGCGATATCGCATCTCATTTCTATGTTTCATGGTAAGATATAATATGATTTGCGAAGTGTCATGTATTCCTCGTCTACACTTCAAATGAATGTAAATGCGACACTTCCTTGCTAGGAAATAGCGTCTGCAGATGTCTAGGTATCGTAGCAATAGAGTTCTAATGCTTCTTAAAACGCGATATCGCATCTCAGTTCTATGTTTCATGGTAAGATGTAGTATGATTTGCGAAGTGTTATGTATTCCTCGTCTACACTTCAAATGAATGTGAATGCGACACTTCCTCGCTAGGAAATAGCGTTTGCAGATGTCTACGTATTGTAGCAATAGAGTTCATATGATTCTTAAAACGCGATATCGCATCTCATTTCTATGTTTCATGGTAAGATATAATATGATTTGCGAAGTGTTATGTATTCCTCGTCTACACTTCAAATGATTGTAAATGCGACACTTCCTTGCAAGGAAGTAGCGATTGCAGATGTCTACGTATCGAAGCAATAGAGTTCAAATGCTTCTTAAAACGAGATATTGCATCTCATATCTATGTTTCATGATAAGATATAATATACATTGCGAAGTGTTATGCATTCCTCGTCTACGATTCAAATGAATGTTAATGCGACACTTCCTCGCTAGGAAATAGCGTTTGCAGATGCCTACGTATCGTAGCAATAGAGTTCATATGATTCTTAGAACGCGATATCGCATCTCATTTATATGTTTCTTGGTAAGATATAACATGATTTGCGAAGTGCTATGTATTCCTCGTCTACACTTCAAATGAATGTGAATGCGATACTTCCTCGCTAGGAAATAGCGTTTGCAGATGTCTACGTATCGTAGCAATAGCTTTCTAATTTTTCTTAAGACGCGATATCGCATCTCATTTCTATGTTTCATGGTAAGATATAATATGATTTGCGAAGTGTCATGTATTCCTCGTCTACACTTCAAATGAATGTAATTGCGACACTTCCTTGCAAGGAAGTAGAGATTGCTGATGTCTACGTATCGAAGCAATAGAGTTCAAATGCTTCTTAAAGCGAGATATTGCATCTCATATCTATGTTTCATGATAAGATATAATATACATTGCGAAGTGTAATGCATTCCTCGTCTACGATTCAAAAGAATGTAAATGCGACACTTCCTTGCAAGGAAATAGCGTTTGCAGATGTCTACGTATCGTAGCAATAGAGTTCATATGATTCTTAGAACGCGATATCGCATCTCATTTCTATGTTTCATGGTAAGATATAACATGATTTGCGAAGTGTTATGTATTCCTCGTCTACACTTCAAGTGAATGTGAATGCGATACTTCCTCGCTACTAAATAGCGTTTGCAGATGTCTACGTATCGTAGCAATAGCTTTCTAATGCTTCTTAAAACGCGATATCGCATCTCATTTCTATGTTTCATGGTACGATATAATATGGTTTGCGAAGTGTCATGTATTCCTCGTCTACACTTCAAATGAATGTAATTGCGACACTTCCTTGCTAGGAGATAGCGTCTGCAGATGTCTAGGTATCGTAGCAATAGAGTTCTAATGCTTCTTAAAACGCGATATCGCATCTCATTTCTATGTTTCATGGTAAGATGTAATATGATTTGCGAAGTGTTATCTATTCCTCGTCTACACTTCAAATGAATGTAAATGCGACACTTCCTTGCAAGGAAGTAGCGATTGCAGATGTCTACGTATCGAAGCAATAGCGTTCAAATGCTTCTTAAAACGAGATATTGCATCTCATATCTATGTTTCATGGTAAGATATAATATGATTTGCGAAGTGTCATGTATTCCTCGTCTACACTTCAAATGAATGTGAATGCGACACTTCCTCGCTAGGAAATAGCGTTTGCAGATGTCTACGTATCGTAGCAATAGAGTTCATATGATTCTTAAAACGCGATATCGCATCTCATTTCTATGTGTTATGGTAAGATATAATATAATTTGCGAATTGTCATGTATTCCTCGTCTACACTTCAAATGAATGTAAATGCGACACTTCCTTGCAAGGAAGTAGCGATTGCAGATGTCTACGTATCGAAGCAATAGAGTTCAAATGCTTCTTAAAACGAGATATTGCATCTCATATCTATGTTTCATGATAAGATATAATATACATTGCGAAGTGTTATGCATTCCTACGATTCAAGTGAATGTAAATGCGACACTTCCTTGCAAGGAAATAGCGTTTGCAGATGTCTACGTATCGTAGCAATAGAGTTCTTATGATTCTTAAAACGCGATATCGCATCTGATTTCTATGTTTCATGGTAAGATATAATACGATTTGCGAAGTGTCATGTATTCCTCGTCCACACTTCAAATGAATGTGAATGCGACACTTCCTCGCTAGGAAATAGCGTTTGCAGATGTCTACGTATCGTAGCAATAGAGTTCATATGATTCTTAGAACGCGATATCGCATCTCATTTCTATGTTTCATGGTAAGGTAAAACATGATTTGCGAAGTGTTATGTATTCCTCGTCTACACTTCAAATGAATGTGAATGCGATACTTCCTCGCTACTAAATAGCGTTTGCAGATGTCTACGTATCGTAGCAATAGCTTTCAAATGCTTCTTAAAACGCGATATCGCATCTCATTTCTATGTTTCATGGTAAGATATAATATGATTTGCGAAGTGTCATGTATTCCTCGTCTACACTTCAAATGAATGTAAATCCGACACTTCCTTGCTAGGAAATAGCGTCTGCAGATGTCTAGGTATCGTAGCAATAGAGTTCAAACGCTTCTTAAAACTAGATATTGCATCTCATATCTATGTCTCATGATAAGGTATAATATTCATTGCGAAGTGTTATGCATTCCTCGTCTACGATTCAAATGAATGTAAATGCGACACTTCCTTGCAAGGAAATAGCGTTTGCAGATGTCTACGTATCGTAGCAATAGAGTTCTTATGATTCTTAGAACGCGATATCGCATCTCATTTCTATGTTTCATGGTAAGATATAATATGATTTGCGCAGTGTCATGTATTCCTCGTCTACACTTCAAATGAATGTGAATGCGACCCTTCCTCGCTAGGAAATAGCGTTTGCAGATGTCTACGTATCGTAGCAATAGAGTTCACATGATTCTTAGAACGCGATATCGCATCTCATTTCTATGTCTCATGATAAGGTATAATATTCATTGCGAAGTGTTATGCATTCCTCGTCTACGATTCAAATGAATGTAAATGCGACACTTCCTTGCAAGGAAATAGCGTTTGCAGATGTCTACGTATCGTAGCAATAGCTTTCTAATGCTTCTTAAGACGCGATATCGCATCTCATTTCTATGTTTCCTGGTAAGATATAATATGATTTGCGAAGTGTCATGTATTCCTCGTCTACACTTCAAATGAATGTAATTGCGACACTTCCTTGCTAGGAAATAGCGTCTGCAGATGTCTAGGTACCGTAGCAATAGAGTTCTAATGCTTCTTAAAACGCGATATCGCATCCCATTTCTATGTTTCATGGTAAGATGTAATATGATTTGCGAAGTGTTATCTATTCGTCGTCTACACTTCAAATGAATGTAAGTGCGACACTTCCTTGCAAGGAAGTAGCGACTGCAGATGTCTACGTATCGAAGCAATAGAGTTCAAATGCTTCTTAAAACGAGATATTGCATCTCATATCTATGTTTCATGGTAAGATATAATATGATTTGCGAAGTGTCATGTATTCCTCGTCTACACTTCAAATGAATGTGAATGCGACACTTCCTCGCTAGGAAATAGCGTTTGCAGATGTCTACGTATCGTAGCAATAGAGTTCATATGATTCTTAAAACGCGATATCGCATCTCATTTCTATGTGTTATGGTAAGATATAATATAATTTGCGAAGTGTCATGTATTCCTCGTCCACACTTCAAATGAATGTAAATCCGACACTTCCTTGCTAGGAAATAGCGTCTGCAGATGTCTAGGTATCGTAGCAATAGAGTTCAAACGCTTCTTAAAACTAGATATTGCATCTCATATCTATGTTTCATGATAAGATATAATATTCATTGCGAAGTGTTATGCATTCCTCGTCTACGATTCAAATGAATGTAAATGCGACACTTCCTTGCAAGGAAATAGCGTTTGCAGATGTCTACGTATCGTAGCAATAGAGTTCTAATGCTTCTTAAAACGCGATATCGCATCCCATTTCTATGTTTCATGGTAAGATGTAATATGATTTGCGAAGTGTCATGTATTCCTCGTCTACACTTCAAATGAATGTAATTGCGACACTTCCTTGCAAGGAAGTAGAGATTGCTGATGTCTACGTATCGAAGCAATAGAGTTCAAATGCTTCTTAAAGCGAGATATTGCATCTCATATCTATGTTTCATGATAAGATATAATATACATTGCGAAGTGTTATGCATTCCTCGTCTACGATTCAAAAGAATGTAAATGCGACACTTCTTTGCAAGGAAATAGCGTTTGCAGATGTCTACGTATCGTAGCAATAGAGTTCTTGTGATTCTTAAAACGCGATATCGCATCTCATTTCTATGTTTCATGGTAAGATATAATATGATTTGCGCAGTGTCATGTATTCCTCGTGTACACTTCAAATGAACGTGAATGCGACACTTCCTCGCTAGGAAATAGCGTTTGCAGATGTCTACGTATCGTAGCAATAGAGTTCATATGATACTTAGAACGCGATATCGCATCTCATTTCTATGTTTCATGGTAAGATATAACATGATTTGCGAAGTGTTATGTATTCCTCGTCTACACTTCAAATGAATGTGAATGCGATACTTCCTCGCTACTAAATAGCGTTTCCAGATGTCTACGTATCGTAGCAATAGCTTTCTAATGCTTCTTAAAACGCGATATCGCATCTCATTTCTATGTTTCATGGTACGATATAATATGGTTTGCGAAGTGTCATGTATTCCTCGTCTACACTTCAAATGAATGTAATTGCGACACTTCCTTGCTAGGAGATAGCGTCTGCAGATGTCTAGGTATTGTAGCAATAGAGTTCTAATGCTTCTTAAAACGCGATATCGCATCTCATTTCTATGTTTCATGGTAAGATGTAATATGATTTGCGAAGTGTTATCTATTCCTCGTCTACACTTCAAATGAATGTAAATGCGACACTTCCTTGCAAGGAAGTAGCGATTGCAGATGTCTACGTATCGAAGCAATAGAGTTCAAATGCTTCTTAAAACGAGATATTGCATCTCATATCTATGTTTCATGGTAAGATATAATATGATTTGCGAAGTGTCATGTATTCCTCGTCTACACTTCAAATGAATGTGAATGCGACACTTCCTCGCTAGGAAATAGCGTTTGCAGATGTCTACGTATCGTAGCAATAGAGTTCACATGATTCTTAAAACGCGATATCGCATCTCATTTCTATGTGTTATGGTAAGGTATAATATAATTTGCGAATTGTCATGTATTCCTCGTCTACACTTCAAATGAATGTAAATGCGACACTTCCTTGCAAGGAAGTAGCGATTGCAGATGTCTACGTATCGAAGCAATAGAGTTCAAATGCTTCTTAAAACGAGATATTGCATCTCATATCTATGTTTCATGATAAGATATAATATACATTGCGAAGTGTTATGCATTCCTCGACTACGATTCAAGTGAATGTAAATGCGACACTTCCTTGCAAGGAAATAGCGTTTGCAGATGTCTACGTATCGTAGCAATAGAGTTCTTATGATTCTTAAAACGCGATATCGCATCTGATTTCTATGTTTCATGGTAAGATATAATATGATTTGCGAAGTGTCATGTATTCCTCGTCCACACTTCAAATGAATGTGAATGCGACACTTCCTCGCTAGGAAATAGCGTTTGCAGATGTCTACGTATCGTAGCAATAGAGTTCAAACGCTTCTTAAAACTAGATATTGCATCTCATATCTACGTCTCATGATAAGGTATAATATTCATTGCGAAGTGTTATGCATTCCTCGTCTACGATTCAAATGAATGTAAATGCGACACTTCCTTGCAAGGAAATAGCGTTTGCAGATGTCTACGTATCGTAGCAATAGAGTTCTTATGATTCTTAGAACGCGATATCGCATCTCATTTCTATGTTTCATGGTAACATATAATATGATTTGCGCAGTGTCATGTATTCCTCGTCTACACTTCAAATGAATGTGAATGCGACCCTTCCTCGCTAGGAAATAGCGTTTGCAGATGTCTACGTATCGTAGCAATAGAGTTAACATGATTCTTAGAACGCGATATCGCATCTCATTTCTATGTCTCATGATAAGGTATAATATTCATTGCGAAGTGTTATGCATTCCTCGTCTACGATTCAAATGAATGTAAATGGGACACTTCCTTGCAAGGAAATAGCGTTTGCAGATGTCTACGTATCGTAGCAATAGCTTTCTAATGCTTCTTAAGACGCGATATCGCATCTCATTTCTATGTTTCCTGGTAAGATATAATATGATTTGCGAAGTGTCATGTATTCCTCGTCTACGATTCAAATGAATGTAAATGCGACACTTCCTTGCAAGGAAATAGCGTTTGCAGATGTCTACGTATCGTAGCAATAGAGTTCATATGATTCTTAAAACGCGATATCGCATCTCAATTCTATGTTTCATGGTAAGATATAATATGATTTGCGAAGTGTCATGTATTCCTCGTCTACACTTCAAATGAATGTAAATGCGACACTTCCTTGCTAGGAAATAGCGTCTGCAAATGTCTAGGTATCGTAGCAATAGAGTTCAAACGCTTCTTAAAACTAGATATTGCATCTCATATCTATGTTTCATG